>NW_024096947.1:0-5000 GCF_016545835.1 Crotalus tigris | reverse complement strand
CCCCTCACCCCCCCCCCCCACAATCCCCCCCACCCCCCCACCTCCCCCCCCCCCCTTCCACCCCCCCCTCCAAACCACCCCAACCCCCACACCCCCCACCCCCACCAACCCCCAACCCCACCCCCACCCCCCCCACCCCCCTCCCCCACCCCCACAAAAAAAAGTGGACCGGTCATTAAAAATGTGAAGAATAACATAGATTCATGTATAGAGAATTGTAGAGTTGTTTCAGCTGAGCCTGAATTATCTTAACTGACTGATTTCGGGTAACTTGCACAATGTATAAAGAGTCAATAGCTGTCTCTCATGTAGTTCTCATCTTGTGGGACATTGGTATGTTTTGCAGACTCCAGATAAAGCATCCTAGTGTTGGTAAATACTATCCATTTCTGTTAGGTGCTCCATATAACACAACTCACCATTCTGAATCAAAAAATAACTACAGTGAGTTTGAATGTGCATTGGTTTGTTACCATGACGTTAGAGATCTTAGAACATAGAGAATTAGGTCTATAGTTCCTATTTTTAGCAGAGATCCAACTTGCTCAAAGACGGGAATAGGAAATTTGCCTTTTGGGTTTTGAGCTTCTCTTCTTTACCAGAATCATGAGTTGCTTGCTACTCTGTGGTCTGCATCCCGGAGAAAATCTGGCAGAAGTTTTCTCTGACTTCACACACAATGTGCATATAAAGTTCAATGCGATATTAAGGACATATCCCTCCCCTTACTTAGTCATAGAAAAAGAATACAGATTCTCTTTTAAAGCTATGCCTGAAGGCATTGGAAAGCACAATGTCTTGTTGCTTCTAGGTTTTTTTTTAAAGGTAAGTCAGATGGGGAAGAGACTCCACTTTTTAGTGTATAAAATAACTCTGTATTTTAGTCATTTGTCAAGAGAAAATACAGTTGCTAAATCCTGATACAAAATTGAGAGCATACTCCTTAATCTTTGTTTGGTTATCATAGCATATTGGCAGCTCAATCTTACCATTGACAAACCGAGTACAGGTAATCGCCAAGTTATGAACATTCCCTTAACAAATGTTTGAAGTTACACAATAAGCGCCCCCTAGTATTTACGAATAAGTCCCAAAATTACTAATGTTGCGGCATCATGGCAGTCATTCACCTTTATGCACAACCGCAGAAGCACTGCAACATTCACTCTGGCTATTCCCTCCCCCCCCCCACTGCCGTAGGAGATCTAGAGGGCCTTCGTTTCTTAGCCTGTTTTGTTACTTCAGGCCTTCAGTGCGTTCACAGAAAATGGAGGCCTAAAGTACCGCGTGATCAGTAGTGCGAAATCTCACCCTACTGATCTTGTGTGATCTCATGATACTTTAGGCCTCTGTTCTCTGCAAACAAAGGCCTGGACGAGATCTGCGGCAAAAGGCTTTCCAACTGGAGGAAAGGCCTGAAACATGAAAGCCTTCCCTCCATTTGCAAAGCCTTTTGCCATCTTTGCAAAAAGCCTTTGCTGCTGAGAACTGAGCTCCGGATTGACATGCACGTCGCTCCCGGCCTCCATTTTCGTCAGCAAAGGTCTTCAGGAAAAGCCTTTGCTGCCGAGAACAGAGCTCCAGATTGACGTGCCCATCACTTTTGGCCTCTGTTCTCGGCAGCAGAGGCTTTTCCTGAAGGCCTTTGCCGATGAAAATGGAGGCCGGGAGTGACACGCAGAGACTGGAACTTTCTCAGCACTATAATCTCGCTGCTAAAAGTCACGCAAGATTACGGTGCTGAGAAGCTTCCAGTTTCGGCACCCAAAGTGTTTGCAATCTGAGCAGACGCTTTGAGGCAGTGATTTTTCAGTGTCCATTTAGCTTGGAAACACTTTGGGTACCAAAACTGGAAGCTTCTCAGTGCTGTGATCTTGTACAGCAGAGGCTGGAGAGGAGACAGCTCGCTAGATCTTTGCAAGGTAAGTGAGTCTGGCATGGCAGGATTGGGGGGAAAGCAATTGTGGAGAGAATGAGGTATATCAGTGGGTTGGGGGAGGTCTTGGATGGTCTGAAGCAGATGGCTTATTCCATCACTAGGCCTCCCATGGCCTTCCTCACCCTGAGATACCTCATGTGCGCTCAATGACCCGCCTATTTGATTAGCGAATGTGTGGGCGAAAGCAGGGAGTGATGGTGTTCAAGGTATGCCATTCACTCTTACGAATCCTCAAGTTACGAATGGAATGGGCAGGCTCCATTCCATTTGTAACTCAAGCACTATCTGTAACCAGGTTTATGCCAAATTTAGAGCTCTTTTGTTTGGTATTAATCTTAATTAAGTTGAAGTAGCAGCTGGTTTAATGAGAGTATAGCAAAACTGATTTTTATCTTTTCCTTTTACAGTGCATTTCTGGATTTAAGGTGGCTGCAGTTTCAAAACCCAGGATGACAATTTGGCAACGGGCTACATATCTGCAGGAATACAGATTGTCAGCTATTACCAACTGTGATTGAAGAATAGGGTTGACAAAAGTCACCAATGGTTTCTGTTTGGTATGGAGGCATCAGCTAGATGTGGCAGAGATTGCTATTTGCTGAAGTAGCATCTGTTTTGCTATTTCTTTTAGGGGAATGGCTTCTTTTAAGGAGCCACAATAGGGGAAAGGGTTTCAGGTGTGATGTTAGTGGATTTGGTGGTATTGGGAAATGTAGCAATAGGAAAGGGTACATTTTTCAGTATGCTTGGTTTCCTTAGGGGCCACTGTGTCAGAATTACCCAGAAGGCTAGTAATTGAGCAGTGGGCATGCAAGTATAAAGCAGTTCAATTTACTAGAAAATGATTCTTAGGGCCTAGATCGTTATTGAATTTAAGTAATACCTCACTTGCAGTGCCTATCCAAGTCTCTCTCAACCGCAAGAATTTTTAAATAATTGGCATTTTACCAGTGTCCAAAGCAAAGTCTCTGCCAGATTTCTGGAGGTGATAACTTTCATACGTTGATGCTCAGCTCCCTTACAGTCTGATCAAAGAAATTGGCATGGAACGAGAAATGGCTTCTCCTGGGGGCTTTGCAGTAGGAGACAGTTGTCTCATTTGTGAGATTCTTCAGGTGCCTGTTCAAAGCTGCTTAGAGAGTCCCCAAAACTCTCTGATGGACATTTGTGCTCAAATATTTGAAAAACAAATATCTGAAACACTTTTAATAATAAAATATTAGAAAAAAATCTCAGTTGTGGAAGTGTTTTTATATATGGATACCTTTTTCATCACAATGAACTCATGTATCAGTTCAGTAGTATCTGTGTCCATTTCTAAGGATTTGTTAGGAATTTGAGAGAGTGAGAAGGCTTCAGAAATTGAGGGTCCTGATCATACTGTAAAGCAGTCTCTTAATACTACTTAAATAAGCTAGTTTAAAGCAATACTAGGCCAGTATGTTAGGGACTATTTGTATCATTCTTACTCTACAATAGGTATTTGTAATGCTTCATTTCACTTTCCCTATTTTTACATGCAAAAAATAATACTAGTTCTATCATTGCTAACAGCGTAGCTTAAGGATAGGGGTGTAAACTTACATTCATTCTAAATATGTTCTTCAAATTATAATAGAACTATAGTAAATTTAATAAACATTTTAGTTTTTTTTTTTAAAAAAATATCCATTATCTCCAGTTTGTAGTATCAATTTTTTGCTTTGAACATATTGAATTTATCAACTTTCAACTGAGGAATATCAAGGTAACACATCTCCAAACAAGTGGAGATGATGTCACAGCCAGGACTGTGGGACGGGTGAGTAGGCTGATCCCACAGAACCTCTCCGGAAAAGGAGAGGAAAGGAGATTACCCACTTGTGCTCTCTCCGGAAAAGGAGAGGAAAGGAGATTACCCACTTGTGCTCTGGATGACTGCTCCTTGCAAGGAGATCATGGGACAGCAGTTTCACAAGGACATGAAGAGAAGACATCAGGCTCTCAACAGCAGTGGAGTTTTTTTAAAGACAATGGATTTATTATCCCCTTTGTAATCACTTTTGGAAATTAACTATTTAACTATCTTAAGACTAATAGGGCACTTCAAAATGACAAGCAAAATCATCTGGTGTGCTTACCTTCGTTGCAGAGTAAAAGAAAAATTAACTATAAATCTAAGATTTAAAGAATTTGAAATAAACCACAAAAAGCTAAATAAGAATTTTAACTCAAAGTTATAAATGAATAAAGGGGACCACACAAATCTGGAATACTAGGACTTTTGCTATAATATTTTGGAAATAATTATATATAAATAGATAGCACTTTTGTGAGAACCAAATTGTTTAATCTAAAGCAGGAGTCTTCAGACTTGGCCCTTTTATGACTTGTGGACTTCAACTCCCAGAATTCCTCAGCCAGGCACGCTGGCTGAGGAATTCTGGGAGTTGAAGTCCACAAGTCATAAATGGGCCAAGTTTGAAGATCCCTGATCTAAAGTCGTAACAGAAATTTGAAACTTTGTGATTTCAGAAATTGGACACTAGAAGGGACTAAAGATTCCAGAGAGAAAAGGAAAAGGAAAAACAAAAAGAGAAAAGCCTGCCTTTTATTTTAGGTCAGTATCAGTACTGTTTTTATGGCTTCTGTTTATATAGTTTTTATTTTTTATCCCTTCGTTGCTAGGCCCTTAATCTTTTGGAAATTCTGCAGTGACTGATACTAAAATTGTCATTTTTAGCTTCCTGAAAGCTGTCTGAAATGTGTTAGGAAGATTGCTGTGAGTACTATCCTGATACCTTTCTGTTGTGGGGTCCTTAGTGCTCTCTGAACTTGGTTGTTTTCTTGCAGATATTTCATTAGCAAACTAAGTAATATTGGTGCTAGAAGAAAGTAGGATTTGCTCTTATTTTTATATGTTAGTGGCTTAGCCTATCGGTGTTGTTGGGAGTGTCCTTGGTGGTTCCTTGATTAAGCTGTTGTATACTGTAAGCCTGTTTATCAGAGTTGGTAGTTCCTTGATTGAGGTATTGTTTAGAATAATAAAGAACAAAAAATGAAGAATAGTCTTGTATTGTCT
>NW_024096946.1:0-87896 GCF_016545835.1 Crotalus tigris | reverse complement strand
GGCGGGACTTTTCAGATGAGACTCCTGGGTCTTTTCCAGGGGGTAGGGGGACCCTTTGGAGCAAAGGGAAGGGCACGAGCTGCTGCCCATCTCCACTGATGGAGCCACAAACGGCCCATCCCAGGGTTCCGCGAGAGCTCCGAACAAGAATTCTATGAGCCTCCCTAACTACCAGGCATCCACGCCTACTCCAGCCAGGGAGTCACCCCGGGGGCATACTCACTTTCCACACACATCACACAGCACTCCAGCAACGGAGGATACCCGGGGGCATCCAAACAAATCATTCCCCGCAAGAGAGCTGGCACACAATTCCCAAGGTTGGCCTGACCTTACCCCAAATCCTACAGGGGGTCAAACATACACAGAGCTAGTCGAGGAGCCAAGTCCCGACTACAACAACCCCTAGCACAAATCAGGGAACACCTGAGTTTTGGGAAAGTACAGAAACCCACACGAGCCCGAGCACAGAATGGGGTTCAGGGAATGGACAGCCTCCTGACAGGTCTTGGACTGACCTAGAAGGTTCTACAGAGACGCCCAGCAGTGGCTATCACTTCAAGGGGCCTGAGGGTCTACAGCTAGGTAGGACAACCAGGTCACAAAGCAACAGAAGCCCTGGCCTGACGAGCCCGGTGGGCAAGCAAGCAGGCCAGGCATCGGGGCACAGTCCTTGGAAGACACCAGGGCACAGTAGAGAGAACAGGCTCACGCCTCCCTCCAGTCAGGGGACTTATGCCAGTAACCCAGAGCTAAGAAGGTCACAGAGAGCAAAGAAATCTCCTAAGTACCTAGAAGATTACATAACATTGCTGGCAAGGCAAAAGCCAGTAAACAGTGGGAGCACTGGGGAGCAAATTGTCGTATAAAATAAATGTTGTATGTTGGTAGTAGTTTTAGCCCGGGGGAAAGGGGTGTTATGTCCCGAGCCTTGCAAACGGCTCGGGCGTTTGCAGGCAGTCCCGGGCAGGTGCAAAGCTGCCCGGGACCAGACAGGCTGTCGCCAGCGCCGTGCGCTTGCGCGGGTGCTGGCGCGGGAAAAGTAACCCATTTACCCGGGAGTTGCCTATATAAGAGGCTGCGAGGCGTTTGGGCGAGGCTGAAGCCATCTTCCTGTAAGCTGAACGCTGAATAAAAGAAACTGAGAACTCCAGCTGCTTCTCGTGTCTGTTTTCCCGCCACGGACTCAACAAGTAGGAATGTATTTATTTGATTGGGTTTTTTTATTCTGCCTTTATAAATAACTCAAGGCAGCAAACATGCCTAGTACTCCTTTCTCCTCCTATTTTCCCCACAACAACGACCTGTGAGGTGGATTGGACTGAGAAAGAATGACTGGCCCAAAGTCACCCAGTTGGCTTTCATGCCAGAACTCAGAGTCTCCTCATGACTGATCCAAAGTCCTCCATTCAGCTTTTGTGCTTAAGGCAGGAGTAGAACTCAGAGTTTCCTGATTTCTAGGCCAGCACCTTAACCACCACACCAGACTCACTCTTGTGTATTTGTACTACCAGAAAACAGCATCAGAAGTTCTGAAAATGTGATGTATAAATTCTGCAAATAGCCACTGAACTATTCAGCTTACAAGGTTTAATACCAGCACTTAATGCAGAATCTTCCTCTCAAAGACATTGACCACAAAGCAGAAGGGATCCACTTGTTTTCCAAAGCACTTGAAGGCAGAACAAGAAACAAGGGATGGAAACTCATCAAGGAGAGAAGCAACCTGGAATTAAGGAGAAACTTCCTAACAGTGAAAACAATTAGCCAGCTTAAATACTTTATTTGGGTGGGGGGAGCTCTTAAATCTGCATCTAATAGTTACCTTTGCCCAGAGGCAAAATGATTTAGCCAAGGTTAATGAGGGAATGTTTAAAAAATGCAAAGATTTGAGATAAGAGTAGTCCTGACTAAATTCCATACTAACCTGCCTGAATGATTTGTGATCCGTGAAGCCCAACACAGTCCCCAAACAATTTGGTAGCTGCTGCCTTATTCTATTCTATTCTATTCTATTCTATTCTATTCTATTCTATTCTATTCTATTCTGTTCTGTTCTGTTCTGTTCTGTTCTGTTCTATTCTATTAATTCTGTTCTATTCTAATTCTAATTCTATTCTATTAATTCTGTTCTATTCTAATTCTATTCTATTAATTCTGTTCTATTCTAATTCTAGTTCTTATTCTAATTCTATTCTACTCTACTCTACTCTACTCTACTCTATTCTATTCTATTCTATTCTATTCTATTCTATTCTATTCTATTCTATTCTATTCTATTCTATTCTAATTAATTATCCAGAAGAGCAATTCCTGCAGATGTGATAAAAGCAGGTAATCCTTCAGGATGGGCAAAACATAAAGTGCCACTGCAATGATTATAATGATGATGATAAATTGGAGGAAAAGGAGCGTTCCACTGCATGATTGATTTCCTTGAGAAGGAAGGAAGGGAGACCTTAGACTGGTTAAAATGGGTAGCAGAAAAAGCTGCCATAACGTCATGACGTAGCCATATACTTTATTTATAGCCATATACTTTTCACATTGACATATACTTCTTAGAATGTGATATATTTTCATGACCTATTTTATACCTACCTTATTTGCTCAGTGTTGAATGTTACATGTTCGTAATTTGAAGGCATGTCTGACACGGATAAAGAAAGGCGTCAGAGCCAACTCATGGAAACTCATGAAAATTTAGCCCTTTTTGTAACTAAAAACAAAATCAGCGACTATGACCTGGAAAGGTTGCTGAGGGCAGATTTAGAGAAGATCAGATGCCAGAATATTTCTTTGCTCGGTTACAACGTTTTTTAGAGTTCCCAAAAGGCAGCAGAACATGTAGTAAAATTCAACCCAGTCAGACTCATGAGTAGCAGCTGCCTCCCCCGCCATCCATTGGAGTTGTAAAACATCCATTGGAGAATTACAACAGACACCTCAACTGCAATCCGTTCTCAAATGAGTCATGACAGAATTGCGTATGACACAATCTCGCCTCTCTCTCTCTCTCCCTCTCTCTCTCTCTCTTTCCCTCTCTCCCTCCCTCCCTCCCTCCCTCCCTCCCTCCCTCCCTCTCTCTCTCTCTCTCTCTCTCTGAGAGCAAAAAAGGAGAAATATTCTTAGCTGGGAACAGAGATACAAGCTGAACTACTCATTGGTGAGGTAAAACTGTTGACTATTTCACTGATTTGTTCTTACAATTAAATTGAAAATTGATATACCAAGCTAGAGATTCTCAATCCTTTGGGGTTAATTTAAAAAAAAAAGATCAGAATATGAATACAAAACAAGCATAAAGAAAAGAAAAGCTGGAAGAAGGAAGGGAGTGAGTCAAAAATAAAAAAAAAGCAGACATTAAATGATTTAAAAATAAATCTTGTATGGCAAGTTGAAGGAAAAAAAAAGCGTGATTTTTCCAAGCATGGCTTCTAGGAAACAGTCCTCAAAAAAGTCCTCAATAAGATCAGTGATGGCAGATCAACTTCTCTGAAAGACATCGATTTTCCCCTAAAGAGTGCAGCTGAGGACACATTTTGAGGTCCCGTCTCAATTCACGGAGGTGGGGAAGAGGTGCACAACACAGGTGTTCTTGGAAGCACCTGCCATATACAGGGAGAGGAGGAATTCCTAGGTGGACCACTACAGAACATGGCTTTCTCCTGCTCCTCAAAAGCTTTGGGACACTTTCTTGATTAAATACAGAAAATAAAATAAAGCTGGGAGAGAGTTCTAGCATTAAGAGATGCCTCTGAGATGACGTTACAAGGATCACCGTGTCTCCTTTGGATGTTTCTGCACAGTGCAACAGCTCAGATCTCAATCTAAGACACCTTACCTTGGACACAGGTTGAGGGCGCAGGATCTCCACGTAACTTTCTGTCCTGGGAGTCAGTTGGCCATTCTCTAGAACCTTTCCTTCATTCCTTCTCTGAAATCCCAAATTGGGCTCCCATAGCTGGTATGGAGGCAAGAGAACTTTGCTTGCCTGCTGTCTCTGTTGTCCCATTCTTCTATTGCCCTCCATCTTTCCCAGCAATACATAGGTGAGGAACAATAAAAGAAATTGCTTACAAAAACCCCCCATCATTCATCATTTTGGATTTTGGAGCTTATCACTGTGACCCGATGGGTTGTTGTTTCAGAGAAATTTCCTTATGTAAATAGAGAAAGGGTGACGACCGCTGGCAGGCAAAAAAAAGCAGCGGAAGCAGGAACAACTTCTGACTTCCTGCTGACTTCCCCATTGTCTTTCCTTAGGGAAAGCTGGCAGGCATCCTTGGAAATGACAATCGCCTGACCATGCCTCAGAGTGGCAGCAGACTGGCGTGGGAAAGTGATGGCACTTAAAAGGCCACAACTTTGTCAAATTTTAGTTCAATGGGACTAGCGAATCCCAAGATTTGGGGGAGCCTTCTTTAAGTTGGCTGATTTGAGATACATTGATTCCAAAACTATTGCCCTACAATGCACTGTTTTGCTGAGTTGAAGGTTCCAGTTTTGGTAACATATAGATCAGGGGTGTCAAACTCAATTTCATTGAGGGCCGCATCAGCATTGCGGTTGCCCTTGGGATGGGTGTGTCCAGGGTGGGTGCAGCCTACTGGGTGGGTGTGGAGTGGGTGTGGCCTATTGGGTGGGCATGGCCAGCTCTGTGTCAAGAGTGCCTGTGGGGGCCTGGGCAGGAGTGGGACAGATCTGAGGGTCTCTGGCAGAAGGGGGTGAGACCAGGGCAAGTACCAAGGCATGGTCCACTGGAGGAGCCTCACCGTTCCTTTCAGGCCATGTGGGGGGCTGGATGGTGATGCAGGCTGCCCGGAGCCCTGGGCAGCAGAGGTCAAATGCCCAGCCTGGCCCTCGAGCACCCATGGCATCAAGCCCAGCCCCACTTCCCCAAGGGGGCACCCAGCTGCACTTACTTCCTCCTCAAGGCTGCTGCTGCTGTGCTTGCTTTCCTTAGCCAGGTTGCTCATGATGGGTACAAGGGCAAAGTCAGAGGGAGGCCCATTCCATCTCCATCCAAAGCTTCCTTATCAATAGGATGGGAGACCCCAGGATAGGCCAGGAGGAGGGGGCAAGGGGATAGTAAAAGGGCAGCAGGGCAGGACTAAGGCAGGACTTCCCTCAGACCCTTCCTCTCCTTCTTTCCTTCTTTCCTTTCTTCCTTCCTAAGTACAGAGTGATGGGAAAATATTTGAGATGAGGGAGGGAGAAAAACAGGGAAGAAACACAGCCAGGGCCAGGGCCAAGGCAGTGGGGGCCATTCCCTCACTGTTTCCAGGAGGGCTTCGCGGGCCACATGAAACCACAGGCCGCATCCGGCCCCCAGGCCTTGTGTTTGAAATGTCTGGTCTAGTGTAATGAAAAGAAGGAGTAGGGGTGACATGATAGCAGTCTTCCAACATTTGAGGGGCTGCCACAAAGAAGAGGGGATCAACTTATTCTCCAAAGCACCTGAAGGCAGAACAAGAAGCAAAGGGTGGAAACTAATGAAAGAGTGAAGTAACCCAGATCTAAGGAGATATTTCCTGATAATGAGAAGAATTAATTAGTGGAACAAGTTTCCTCCAGAGGTTGTGGGTGCTCCAACACAGGAGGCTTTTAAGAAAAGATTGGACAACCATTTCTCTGACATGGTGTAAGGTTTCCTGCCAGAGCAGGGGATTGGTCTAGAAAACCTCCAAGGTCCCTTCCAAACAGATTCGGACCGGTTCTGTGGAAAGTTTTTTCCATGGACCAGAGAGCGCATAGTTTGTGTGCTGCCTGCATCTCATGGATGGGGCTTTGCTTGTTTGTGCAACCCAGTTGCTGGCATGCTGTGGCCCAATACTGGTCCACAGACCGGGGGTTAGGGACCCCTGTGTTACACTGTTATTCAACAGGAAGGTGTGGATAAAAAAGTGTCCTCAAGATCCTTCTCGCTAGCATCTCTATTTATGGATTGGAGCACTATTGACACTCCTAATCATCAAGGTTGAAAATGTCTATTCTGTCCAGTGTGGCCAGTTTGCCATGCTCACAGGTAGGAGAAGAAACATGACATGCTCAAAAAACCACCCATTCTTAGAAACCATTTATTGTAAAACACCCTGAATTCAATATGATCAAGTTCCATTAGTGTTGCACTGGATTGCAGCACAACATTTGCAAGAATTCACATAAATTAGCTCTGCAAGGTTTTGGACCGTTCAATAAGAAAGTCGAGAATGATGACCTATATGTGGAGAGATGTGAGAAATAGTAGCTGGTTGTATGAGGAAATAATTGAACCTGGTCCCTGTAGGCTTGGAGCCAGCACCCTTGGCCTCCAGCCTTATGGTAAACTGTTGCTCTGCTTTTAGCTTCTCTCTCAGACACTTTGTTGTACCTTTGATTTTCAAAAGAATTTTAAAAGGCTGACAAACTCTGGTACTAGTTTTCCAGTGGCTAAACACTCAGCCTGAAACCTGAGTTTGGCATGGGATTGATTTATGCACCCAGTTTCTTGTTTCTATGGTCCTGATCAGTGGGGAAGACATGGACCCTGCCCTGTGAAGGGTCCACAAACTCATTCCTTCCAGAAGAGCCAGATTGGCAAAGTGTGAGTAGAGGACATCAGGATGATTTTACTGGATCTGAACATGGTTGTCAAGCTTTCACTGTATGTAAGTGTGAAATATAAATGGAGGATATAACAAAGTAACAGCGTTCTGTGCACCTCGGCGTATGCTTATGCCTGCCACATGACCATGGGAGCACCTTCAGACAACGCTAGTTCCCTTGGCTAGGAAATGGAGATGAACACTTCTCCCTAGAATTGGAAAACAACAAATATTTTCCTTCCATTCTAAGGAAGAGAAGTGTTGAAAAAGAAATTGACATTTTCTTAAGAGGTCATCAAGTCCTTCTAGTTCCTGCTCTGGACAGAAGAGAAAGTGATTAACATTGGCTAATGATGATTAATAGTGAGAACAATTAACCCATGAAAGAGCTTGCCTCCAGAAGCTCTGTGTGCTCCATCGCTGGAGGCTTTTAAGAAGAGACTGGACAGCAACTTGTCTGTAATAGTATAGGTCTCCTCATTGGTGGGATTCAGCCAGTTTACACTAGTTTGGTAGAACCAGTAGCTACTTTTTTGTTGCCAACGCCCAGAATGGACTTCTGGAAGTGGTATCCACACAGAGAACTGATTGTTCACATATTTGAATCCCACCACTGGGTTTCCTGCTTGAACAGGAGACACAGGTTCAAGGTTCCTTCCTACTCTATTATTCTGTTATTCTGATTTTTTACGTTCCTGTGTAGATCATATTCTCAGCAACTTTAACACTGTGCACCAACTCCCAGAATTAAAGTCTAGCTGGAGAATTCTGGGAGTTGAGGTTTTCACATGTTGAATTGCTGAGGTTGAGCGACACAGTTCTAGAAGAGCTTGTGATCTTAGGATGGTAGTGATGGAACCCCCAGGACCATTCCAAGCTTATTTCCAATGACACCCACTCTTTGACTTGTTTACTTAATTGCTTTACTAGTTCTTGCATTACGCAAATTACTACCTCCAACAGATTTTTAATTTAATGTTGGTAAAGCATCCAGAGACATTAAGAGAATGGAAGCTCTATAAATTATCTCACTATGTGTGTATGTGTGTTATGTTTTGTTGTTTTAAAAAATAAAAGGAGATGGTGAGTTCCAGTCCTGCCTTAAGCATGAAAGCCGACTGGGTACCTTTGGGACAGGCCCTCTCTCTTAGCCCAACCTACCTCACATACGGTAGTGGTCGTGAGGAAAAAGGAGGAGAAAGAAGTATTATACAGTATTATATGAAATAAAAAGCTATAAAAATAAATATCTCCTGCCCCTTGTTTAATCGCTTGAATGGAATTACACAAGACTTCCTTATTTGCATTCTAGTTTATTTTGATTACAGCTTAACGACACTTGAAAGTTAAGAAAGAACCTCAGAGTGAGCTAGAATATCGAAGTGTAGTAATTAAATCCCCTCACGCATCACCAACTCAAATCTTAAACTTTAATCTCAAACTTGAGTGTCTTTCACCCCAAATTCTTACTGTTCTTTGGATTAAGCCCTTAATTCCAACTCCAACCAAATGTTTTTGAAAGGCCGCTCCATCCTTCCAGTGCCTGAGGATTCTGGCATTCTAGTGTTTCGATGTCACAAATGAGCAATCCATTTGCTTCTTCCAGCTTTCCTGGTGGGTAGGAATGTTATGTCCTGAGCCTTGCAAACGGCTCGGGCGTTTGCAGGCAGTCCCGGGCAGGTGCAAAGCTGCCCGGGACCAGACAGGCTGTCGCCAGCGCCGTGCGCATGCGCGGGTGCTGGCGCGGGAAAAGTAACCCATTTACCCGGGAGTTGCCTATATAAGAGGCTGCGAGGCGTTTGGGCGAGGCTGAAGCCATCTTCCTGTAAGCTGAACGCTGAATAAAAGAAACTGAGAACTCCAGCTGCTTCTCATGTCTGTTTTCCCACCATGGACACAACACTGGCGACGAAGGTGGGATGCCTTGCAGTACCTGGAAAGGAAGAAGTGTAAGCTTACCCAAGGAGTCCTGAGCGGTGGAAGAGGAACGGCGTCGACTCGGCAGCTGCCCGCCAATCCGGTGCGCATTCGGGGGTAGGCTGGCTGATAGACCCGTCTCCTGAAGATCCGAAGATGGCGAAAATCGGAAGGCTTTCGGAATTCGACGTCTCACATCCAGAGCGGTGGGAGTCCTACGTATCCAGAATGGAGAACTACTTCAAGGCAAACCAAGTGAGGGAAGATAGCTTGAAGGCTGCCACCCTGCTTTGCGTTTGCGGCCAAGACGCCTTCGAAATCGCAGAAAACCTTGCAGCACCTGTCCCAGTAGAGTCTGTAAGCTACGCAGACCTGAAGAAGCTGCTGAAGGAGCACTTCCACCCCAAGGTGTCCGTTATCTCATGGCGCCACACCTTCGAACAGAGGGATCAACGGTCCGGTGAGTCAGCCAAGGAATACATCGCCGCGTTACGGAAGGCCGCCAAGCCCTGCGAGTTCAAGGACCTCGAGGAACGACTGAGGGACCGATTCGTGTGCGGGTTAAGGCATCGAGAGCTACAACAGAGACTTTTCGCTAAGGAAGAATTATCCTTCCAAGACGCCTTAAGGGAAGTCACCGCAGAAGAAGCAGCAGGCGGCGCCGTCAAGAACATGCGGCCGATCAGAAGCAGTGCAGAGGGTGCGTCCGTGCACCAGGAAGACGTCCGACGAAACTCCGAGGAGGATCCGGACGAAGAAGTCGACCGTCTACACCCCGCGAAGGAAGAGAACCAGAAGGGAAGCTCTTCGGCTCCGCTCAAGTGCATCGGCTGTGGAGGTCGCCACAGGAGAACCGACTGCAAGTTCCGCTCCGCTACCTGCCGGGCATGCGGCAAACAAGGGCACATTGCAGCTGTGTGTCTGGCCCGACGAAAGGCACAACCCCAAGAAGAACGCCTGAAGGGTACCAGATTCCCCAGCCAGAATAGGGTAGGTTTTTGCGCTTCGCGAAGAAGCATCTGTAGGACAGGCACACACAAGCCCATGAAGAAAAAGCTGTCACTCAACGTGAAGCTACAAGGGGTTCCATTATCTATGGAACTAGACACAGGGTCTGCCCTTTCCATCATTTCATTGCATACATTTAGGAAGATTTGTTCCAGTAGTGGGACTAAGGCCAAGTTAAGGCCTTCTGATATTGTATTAACAGATTTTCAGAACTCAAGAGTGTGTGTTAAGGGGGAGGCCACCCTTAACGTGCAATACAAGAGTTTTGAAGGTCCACTAGACTTATTAGTAGTAGGGGGTGAACGAATGAGTCTCATAGGACTCGATTGGTTTGAGGCCCTGGGGATACACGTCACAGGACTCAACAGCTTACAAACACTCGACCTACAGGAAGTCTGCAAAGAATTTGCAGATGTTTTCAGCCCCCAGCTGGGCACATTCAAAGGACCACCTGTGTCCTTAAAGCTAGACCCCACTGTCACTCCCATTAGGATTAAAGCAAGAAGAGTCCCTTTTGCTTTAAAAAGTAAGATTGACACTGAATTAGACAAACTAATCCAACAGGAATCCTAGAACCTGTTGATTCCAGCCCGTGGGAGACCCCCATTGTCACGCCTCTAAAGGCAAATGGGGACATTCGCATTTGTGCTGATTACAAATGCACACTCAATAAGGCATTGCAGCAACATGCCTATCCTGTTCCTGTGGTCAGTCACATCCTGGCCTCTCTCAAGGGGGGGCGTGTTTTTGCAAAGCTTGACCTAGCTCAAGCATATCAACAGCTGCCTGTTGATGATGATGCTGCTATAGCTCAGACCATTGTGACCCACAGGGGAGCCTTTAAAGGTAAAAAGGCTACAGTTTGGAGTGAATGTCGCTCCTGGGATTTTCCAAAGCGTAATGGAAAACACACTACGAGGTATACCAGGGGTCTGCCCCTACTTTGACGATGTCTTGATTGCAGGAGACTCCACACACATTCTAGCTGAAAGGCTTAGGGCTGTCCTGTTAAGATTCAGGAAATCAGGCCTCAAGCTCAGAAAAGATAAATGCAAGATTGGGGTGCCTTCTACTGAATTTCTGGGATTCAAAATTGATGCTGCTGGGATTCATCCTGCTGAATCCAAACTAACTGTTATTTTAGAAGCACCCAGGCCAAAGTCTAAGGCCGAACTTCAGGCCTTCTTAGGCCTCCTGAATTTCTACAATTCTTTTCTTCCACATAAAGCTAGTGTAGCTGAGCCTCTTCACAGGCTACTAGACAAACAAGCTGTGTGGCTGTGGTCACAAGCACATGAGGCTTGCTTTAAAGAAGTCAAGGCCTTGCTCACTTCTAACAGTGTTCTTGCACATTTCAACGAGTCTCTTCCTGTGTGCATCGCTTGTGATGCGTCCCCCTACGGGGTTGGAGCTGTCCTGAGTCACCTCAGGTCTGATGGAACTCAGGTTCCTATTGCATACTACTCCAGAACACTGTCTTCTGCCGAGCGCAACTACGCTCAGATAGACAGGGAGGCTCTGGCTGTTGTTGCTGGAATTAAAAAATTCCACGATTTTCTATATGGCAGGCATTTCACGGTCTTCACTGACCATAAGCCTCTGCTGGGACTGTTTACCACACGTAAGCAGACTCCCCACATCATTGGAGAAGTCCAGCTGAACTTCGTTGGGGGCGCCAACTTACTACTAGACTTGACCGGTTGCATCCGGACAGACTGCCTTCATCTACCTCACATCCTAGGGCACCTAGACAACTACTTGTGGGTGCCCCGGTTTGGGCTCGCAATTACGGGCCTGGTCATACATGGGTCCCCGCTTCTGTTTCCAGGGTCACAGGTCCTCTCTCCTACGAGGTAGCCCTGGACAACGGTCGTGTCCTGCGTCGGCACATCGACCAACTTCGCTCTAGGCGAGACTTTTCTGATGAGACTCCTGGGTCTTTTCCAGGGGGGGAGGGGGACCCTTTGGAGCAAAGGGAAGGGCAAGAGCTACTGCCCATCTCCACTGAGGGAGCCACAAACGGCCCATCCCAAGATTCCGCAATTGCTCCGAAAAGGAAGTCATGGAGCTTACCCACACAACAGGCACTCACGCCTACTCCAGCCAGGGAGTCACCCCGGGGGCATACTCACTTTCCACACACATCACACAGCACTCCAGCAACGGAGGATACCCGGGGGCATCCCAACAAATCATTCCCCGCAAGAGAGCTGGCACACAATTCCCAAGGTTGGCCTGACCTTACCCCAAATCCTACAGGGGGTCAAACATACACAGAGCTAGTCGAGGAACCAAGTCCCGACTACAACACCCTAGCACAAATCAGGGAACACCTGAGTTTTGGGAAAGTACAGAAACCCACACGAGCCCGAACACAGAATGGGGTTCAGGGAATGGACAGCCTCCTGACAGGTCTTGGACTGACCTAGGAGGTTCTACAGAGACGCCCAGCAGTGGCTATCACTTCAAGGGGCCTGAGGGTCTACAGCTAGGTAGGACAACCAGGTCACAAAGCAACAGAAGCCCTGGCCTGACGAGCCCGGTGGGCAAGCAAGCAGGCCAGGCATCGGGGCACAGTCCTTGGAAGACACCAGGGCACAATAGAGAGAACAGGCTCACGCCTCCCTCCAGTCAGGGGACTTATGCCAGTAACCCAGAGCTAAGAAGGTCACAGAGAGCAAAGAAATCTCCTAAGTACCTAGAAGATTACATAACATTGCTGGCAAGGCAAAAGCCAGTAAACAGTGGGAGCACTGGGGAGCAAATTGTCATATAAATAAATGTTGTATGTTGGTAGTAGTTTTAGCCCGGGGGAAAGGGGTGTTATGTCCCGAGCCTTGCAAACGGCTCGGGCGTTTGCAGGCAGTCCCGGGCAGGTGCAAAGCTGCCCGGGACCAGACAGGCTGTCGCCAGCGCCGTGCGCATGCGCGGGTGCTGGCGCGGGAAAAGTAACCCATTTACCCGGGAGTTGCCTATATAAGAGGCTGCAAGGCATTTGGGCGAGTCTGAAGCCATCTTCCTGTAAGCTGAACGCTGAATAAAAGAAACTGAGAACTCCAGCTGCTTCTCGTGTCTGTTTTCCCGCCACGGGCTCAACAAGGAACATGAATTCTTGGTTGTACATCCCTGGGCATTGATTGTTGAAAAGTATGCTGACACTGAGAAGGATGAGAATAAAAGATTTATGAAACATTTCTTAGTTTTCTCTTCAGTTTTAATGGTGTAGCATTGAGATCCATTAACAAAAGTATGTAGTGTATCTATCTGGTCATCTAGAGAAGGACTGTTGAGCATTCCCTTCCTTGTGAGGTAAATAAACAGTAGATGGGGTTATTGTCTGGTAGCCCATAATCTTGGACAGTCTCTCCCCTGAGGCATGTTCTATCCCCATTCTGTCAACTGAGAGACTGGAGAGCCATTTGTCTGAAATGGTATAGGGTTTCCTGCCTGAGCAGGGGGTTTGACTAGATGACCTCCAAGGTCCTTTCCAATTTTATCATTATTATTAATATAACTGTTCCTATATTATTAAAATCTGTTTTAATCCAGATTAAATCTGTTTTCTTCTCCTATGCACTTAAAAAAAAGAACTGAACATTGCCAATGAATGAAATATTCTCCCAAAAGATGATTTCCTATTGGTTTTACTTTGTTTATGTTTCTCTTTCATTTCCCATATGCTTAATTTTATTTGTTTCTAGAATGTTCCTCCCCAAATTGAGAAAGAAAGAGTTGCTCACGTGCACGCATACTGAATTTCGAAATGAAACATTGATCCTCATCCCCAACACAGAGAACGGGTCCACTTTCTTCAGAAACACCATTTCGTTCGAAAGAGCCTGGGCTTACAAACCCGTTGGGTTTAAGGATGTCACGCCCTGGAACTGCAGAAAGGAAGCTTCCGAATTAGCAAATAGTTTAACAGCCACAATCCTTTCTGAAATATTTATTGCCCAACATAGCATTTTGACTATGGTTCTTATAATTCTCAGTCAGGAAAAGATTTGTTTTCCCCAAATAGCTAATCACCTTGTGTTCCTACTGGAGTAGAGTGTGAAATTTGGAATGCACAATTTCTTAATGAACTTTAAGGACATAGTGTATATTACCTCCTGGCCCTGCTGAATTGCTCAGCAGGCTCAGGAAGCTGCACAAAGGCCTGGGCAGACCACATGGTTGCACGGGACCAGACAGGCTGTCTCCAGCCTTGTGTGCATATGCAAGGCGGGAGAATGCTGTGGAATGATGGGCTGACGCTGTCCCTGCCAGGGGACTATAAAAGGGCCTGCGCCATTTTGTTCTCTGTTCTGTTGGTGAATTGCAATAAAGGAAGACTGTTTTTGTTACTCCGCTTCGTCTCAATGCCTTTTACTTGGAAACAGAACAGTGGAGTCTTTAGAAATAATGCAAAATAAAACTTTAATCTCCTCCCCTCTTGCGCCTTCCAATTTCTGTCAGAAGGAACCAGATCATTCCACTTATGCTGGAGGGGGTTTCTAAAAACGCTGTCCTGCTTTTTGCTACTTTTTTCTAAGGATTTTCATGCTACTCGATCCCTCCACCACCAAACATACAAGATGCTGAAAGCAATGAGAATCTACTTTTATTTATTTATTTTATTTATTTATGAGACTTATATACCGCTTTAAGTGCAAGCACTCTCTAAGCGGTGTACACCAGTAAGCAATGGATATATATATATTTACATTGCCCCCAACAATCTGGGTCCTCATTTTTTCAAAGGAAGAGTCTGCTGGCTGTTAGAATGGATAGTTTAGTCTTAGGTTACTTACTGGGAAGAGGTGCAGTATTACAGCCATTGTTCTCACAACATGCTATTCTCGTCTGCTCGTATTTTCCGGCTACTGACGTTCTGCCATAATAAGCATTAGAACATTGCTCAGCTTTTGCACATGACTTGGCAGTAAAGGAGAGTGGAGATTGGGCTGCAAAATTTAATCAGAAAAAAACAAAAGCCCATTATGGCTGATAACAGAGAAATAAAAAGATCAAGGCTTTCAATTTAAAGGTTTAAACTCAGATGCATCTGAGGATCAATTCTAACCGGCTGAGAAGATTTAAGTTTTGGATAGGAAGGCTTATTTATATGTTGGGTTGCTCCCTCCAGGCACGCTGAGATAAAATGGAAGTAATGGAAATAGCAATAATGTTTTGAGGTGAATGAGGTGCAGTATGATAAAAATAACAGATATCGTTCTGTTCCTGGACTGGTGGCCACCAGACCTAGAAACAGCCCAGATATGATAAAAGATCTGTTGTGATTCCCACCAAGGCCTATAAGTTACTCCTTGATGCTCTGGGGACCAAAGGATGAAAATGGAAGCCATCATTAATACTGAAAGTGCATTTTACTCACACATAGTGGTGCTAAAGGAAAATGTAAGACAATATTTTTCGTCCGTTCCACATTCAATCAACTGCATGTCCTCATTTCTGCATTGATCCCTGCAGGCAAAACAGGTCTGGCATTTCAAAGATGCCACTGCAGATAGAAGAAGAGAAAGAAAAAGAATGAATGAATGAATGAATGAATGACGAAAGGAAGGAAGTTAGGAAGAAAAAGAATGAAAAAAGAAAGAAGAAAGAAAAAGAAAGAAAGAAAAAAGATAAGGAAGAAAGGATGGAAGGGAGGGAGGGAGGAGGGAAAAAAAGAAAGAAAGAAAGAAAGAAAGAGAAAAAGAAAGAAAAAGAAAGAAAAAGGAAAGAAGGGAGGGAGGGTGGAAAAAGAAAGAAAAAGAAAGAGAAAGAAAAAAGAAAAAGGGATGAAGGGAGGGAGAGAGGAAGAAAAAAGAAAGAAAAAGAAAGAAAAAGAAAGGAAAAGGGAGGGAGGGAGGAAGGAAGGCAATTTTTAATTAGTGATGCTTTACTTCTAGCAATGTTTGAAATGTGTAATGAGATAATTACAGGTAGTCCTCAATTTACAACCATTCCTTTAGTGGCAATTCAAAGAATAGAGATTGCTTGAAAGAACCCACAACTGAAGTTCTTCCCCTATTTTGGAGAAATCCTTAACCACAATTTAGTCAAAATTCTTCCAGACTTCTCTTCCCTCCCAAATTTACCCTTGTGTGACTTACCTGTTGAGATGACGGACGAGAGGAGGCACAGGACAAGGATTCTAGCAGACATTATGATGACAGTGTGAATCGACTGTGTCTAGCGAAGGCAGAGTGAGGCATTTATAGTTCCTGGAGTATGCCTACCTTGGAGGATGAATTTGGAGAATTCTGGTGAGGAGCTGGAAGGGGAGTTGAGGATGACAATCAAATCCCACACAGAGTAGAGCAACATCGACTTAAACAAGAAGTTGGAGAAAGGGAAAATGTGCACACAATCCATCAAGATGAGTGGGCAGTTTTGTCATATTGATGGTGAAGGAAAACTTGATTTTGGAGTGCTAGTTGACAGTCACTTGAATATGAGCCAGCTGTGTGCTGCAGCTGCTAAAAAAGTCAACACAGTTCTAGGCTGCATTAAGAGAGGGATAGAATCAAGATCAAATGAAGTACCGCTTTATTATGACTTGGTAGGACCATACTTGGAATATTGAATCCAGTTTTGTTTGCCACAATATAAAAAAAGATGTTGAGACCAGTTGTGAGATCCAAATATGTGAATAACCAGTTCTCTATGTGGATGTTGCTTCCAGAAGTCCATTCTGGGCTTGGGCAACAAAAAATTAGCTACCGGTTTTACCGAACTGGTGCGAACTGGCTGAATCCCACCACTGGTTAAGACTCTAAAAAGAATGCCGAGAAGAGCAACAAAGATGATTAGGAGACTGGGGGCTAAAACGTATAAAGAACACTTGGTGGAATTGGGTATGTCTAGTCTAATGAAAAGAAGGACTAGGGGGGGACATGATAGAAGTCTTCCAACATTTGAGGGGCTGCCACAGAGAAGAGGGGATCAATCTATTCTCCAAAGCACCTGAAGGCAGAACAAGAAGCAAAGGATGTAAACTAATCAAGGAGAGAAGTAACCTAGATCTAAGGAGATATTTCCTGATAATGAGAACAATTAATTAGTGGAACAAGTTTCCTCCAGAGGTTGTGGGTGCTGCATCACTGGAGGCTTTTAAGAAAAGATTGGACAACCATTTGTCTGACATGGTGTAAGTTTTCCTGCCAGAGCAGGGGATTGGACTAGAAAACCTCCATGGTCCCTTCCAAATCTTTTTCACCAGAGTCCACAACCTTTTGGGCACCAGGGACCGGTTCCATGGAGAGAGGTTTTTCCATGGACCAGAAGTTGTGTGGTTTGTGTGCTGCCTGCATCTCATGGACGGGGCTTTGCTTGTTTGTGCAGCCCGGTTGCTGGCATGCTGTGGCCTGGTACTGGTCCACAGACCAAGGGTTAGGGACCCCTGTGTTACACAGTTATTCACCAGGAAGGTGTGATAAAAATTGTCCTCAAGGTCCTTCTCACTAGCATCTCTATCTATGGACTGAAGCACTGCTGACACTCCTAATCATCAAGGTTCAACATGTCTATTCTGTCCAGTGTGGCCAATTTGCCATGCTCACAGATAGGAGAGACACGACACGCTCAAAAATCCACCCACTCCTAGAAACCGTTTATTGTAAATCACCCTGAATTCAATATGGTCAAGTTCCGTTTGTGCTGCCCTGGATTGAAGCACAACATTTGCAAGAATTCACATAAATTAGCTCTGCAACGTTTTGGACCATTCAATAAGAAAGTCGAGAATTATGACTTGTGTGTGGGGGGGAAAGGAGGATGGAGAGGTGTGAGAAATAGTAGCTGGTTGAACGAGGAAATAATTGAACCTGGTCCCTGTAGGCTTGGAGCCAGCTCCCTTGGTCTCCAGCCTTGTGGTGAACTGCTTTGCAAAAAGCAGAAAGACACTTTTGAAAAAGGGAGGCATCAGCTTCTCTCCCGAATTATGGAAATCTGTAACATGGGCAACATGAAGGAAGACATCAGCATGCAAATAGTGTAAATGACATTGCATCATGAATCATGCAAGGCCACCTATTCTGTCCAGTAACAACCTGACTAATATAATGAGCAGAGCATATAATTTTGGAGAGCATCACAATGGTTGAAGTGAGGAAGTGCAGTTTTCTGAATGAGCTTCCTAAATCCATATTATCATTTCAGAAGCCTTTAAAATAAGAGTTATTTCGGTTAACGCTCTCTTGATTTGATCAAGCCATCTTTATTTTCTATTTTTACTGCTTGTACTTTTTGTTTGGGTGATGGTCTAATTGTATTTGCTTTAATGTGGATGTGCTAATAATAAATATATAAATGGTGTGCCTGGTACAAATTACATGATTTGCATCTTTTGTTTTCTCCTAGATGTCTATACCCCAAACTGTATAAAGGTAAGTCTATAATGCATGACTTTGGTGGAAAAACATTGGTGGCATTTACCGTATTTTCTGGCGTATAAGGCGACCCAGCGTATAAGACGACCCCCGACTTCAGTGCCGAGTCGCATGCCTAGAAAGTCATCTTATACGCCGGAAACTACCATTATTTCTGGCGTACAAGATGACTCAGCGTATAAGACGACCCCCGACTTCGGCGCCGATTAGAACGCATTCGAAAGTCGTCTTATATGCCGGAAAGTACGGTAATTTCTATCTAATCTCACTAAAATTTTTGATTCATTCAGGACAGGTTGCTCCACATTTTATTAGGATGAGTCTCAAACGCAGAGAAATCAAATTAGTTCAAATTAGTAAAATATTCAAGTGAGTGTATATTTAATGTTGCATGTATTAACAGCAGCAAGAATTGTATTTGCTCAATATTGGAAAAATGAAGAAACACCATCTGAAGAAGAGATAATCAAGAAAATACTGGACTGTGTAGAAAGGGATAGACTTACACTGAAGATTAAAGAAAAAGAAGACACAGAATATTTTCAAATATGGGATGTATTTTATCAATGGCTGGAAAAACGGGGTAGAGATTAGGAATGCAATATGTATTATTAAGTAAAACAAATGGAACCAGACAACACATTGTTTACCAAGCACTTATGAATTGTAAATGTAGAAAACTACTAAAATGCGACTCTTGGGAGTATTCATATTGTCAAAATAATGATCACCAAGAGAATATCTATCAAAAATAGAATTTAATCCACCAAGCTTTCGTCAAATACAATTGACATCGTCAGGGTTAAAAGGCAAACGCCAGGGGAAGTCTTATATACAGTTGTTTAATGCCTGTTTCCAGCTCCTGGAGCGTGTCATTGGCTGGGGCCGATGACACGCTCCAGGAGCCGGAAACAGGCATTAAACAACTGTATATAAGACTTTCCCCGGCGTTTGCCTTTTAACCCTGACGATGTCAAATGTATTTGACGAAAGCTTGGTGGATTAAATTCTATTTTTGATAGATATTCTCTTGGTGATCATTATTTTGACAATATATATATATACATCAGTAAAATATTTATTGTAAAATTAAGCTCTCTACAACAATCTGAACTACTAACAGCCAAGCGAAGTTAGTGGGAGATGAGAGTAGAAGGAATTCAAGGTGGGCTGGACTTGAAGGTGCAAAGGGACTCATGACATATGATGTGTTTGACCCCTCCCTCGGGCTCAGCCTGGTCATCTTTTACAATGCGGATCTTCAGGCTGAGTAGAGTAGCATCTTGTAGATGGAGAATAAAATTTAGGCAATGTCACCCCCTTGAGGCAGCTAATACAAGGAGTACCAAAATTCCACTTTATTGTTTTAGGGTATACCAACTCAAAATTCATCTGAAGTCTACTTCTACTGCATTAATACCAAACATAATCAAGGTGAAGTAATTTGACTTTGTTTCTCAACTGTCTCCTGAATTAATGTTTACCCACCGGTTCTTGCACTCTTACTTTAAGGATACCACTGGATTCCTCTACGGGCATGGCCAATATAGGAAGAAGATGAAAAATGAGAAATTCATTCAATTTTTTTTCATTCAAGAAAAATCAAACTAAATGAATGAAGTTATGATGAATCTTCCCTGACAGGGCCCTCATGCTACGCTGAAGTCCTAGCCAAAGTTCATAACTGAGAGACAGGCATTATATTCTGTTGGTTTATGTAAGAGGCGAAGACAATGACTGCATTGTTCAGAACCTTTGGAAAGTCAGCCTGAGGACACTCAGATTTGAGCCCCCTCCACGTTTGAATAGCTGGAGCAGTTGAGATGATGACCAGGCCACCCAGCGGTTGCACCCAGCGAGTAGAGAAGAGATCAGAGCAAAGATGGTCTATAGGCAGGCCTCAAGAATAAATGAATAGACCAAGATGGTCCTTGAATAAATCAATATTGAAAGAAAAGAAGTTTTTACAATTTGCAATAAAAGAAATGGAATTCTTCTTTAAAGTTAATAAGAAAGAAGAAACCTCTATTCAAAATTGTAAGGGTCATGGCAAAAGCTTATTTTAGGGGTTTGGCCATAACGTATCTTGCTAAAAAGAACAAGGAAAAGAAACTATTTCAGCATAGACTGAAAGAACAACTTAGTATGTTGGAAACTGAATTACAATTAGATCCTCAAAAGAAAAAGTTGAAAATACAAATGGAACTATTAAAACGTAAGTTAAACTTACTTGAGACAAATATAATGGCACAACAGATTAAAAGGTCCAAACAGAATTTTTTTGAAAATGCCAATAAACCTGGGAAATGGTTGGCATATAGACTAAAAAAAGAAAGAGAAAAAAGATTAATAAGTAAGCTACGGGATACGGATGGTGACCTACAATGTCATAATGACTTAATGAAAAAAAATTATGAAGGAATATTATTAGACACTGTATATGGCGGAGACGGTTTCTAAAGATGTAATTCAGGCTTATTTAAAAGAAGCAAATCTCCCAAAGGTTCCTGAGAATATGTGTCAGAGGCTAAACGAGAATGTTTCAATGATGGAGATTACAGAGGCAATAAAAAAGCAAAAGAAAGATAAAACACCAGGACCTGATGGTCTTCCTGCTGAATTTTATGTAGCATTACAAGATACTATAACTCCAACTCTGAAAGACTTATATAATGAAGTTTTTACACATACAAAAATACCAGACTCATGGACTGAAGCTAATATTACTTTGATACCTAAAGAAGATACTGATCATACACTAATTAAAAATTACAGACCGATATTGCTATTAAATGTAGATTACAGAATCTTTGCTGCAATAATGGCAGAAAGAATGAACATTTTTTTGAATAAATTTATACACCCAGACCAAAATGGTTTCCTACCAAAAAGACAGATAAATAATAACTTGAAGATTATTTTAAACGTTCTGGAGTACTATGAAATCCATCCAGGGAATCAGATGGCACTTATATTTCTTGACGCACAAAAAGCCTTTGATAATTTAAATTGGCAATTTATGTTTCAACAACTTCAAGAAATGGACTTTGGTGAAAATTTTAATAAAGCAGTTCAAGCAATTTATAAGAAACAAACAGCAAGAATACTTTTAAATGGAGATTACACAGATAGATTTGAGATTAAAAAAGGCACTAGACAGGGATGCCCGTTGTCTCCTCTGTTGTTTATCCTTATATTAGAGGTTTTGGCAAGAAATATCAGACAAGACACAGAAATTAAAGGCCTGGAGAGTAAAGATCAGAAATACAAACTACAGGCTTTTGCGGATGACGTGGTCTTTATTCTGGAGGAGCCATTGCAAACAGCTAATAAACTCTCTGCAGAAAATTGAGAAATTTGGAGCAGTGGCTGGTCTGAAAATCAACAGGGAAAAGACTAAAGTAATAACAAAAAATCTAACAGAAAACTCAACTTACTAAAATGACAAATCTTCAAATAGTTAAAAAAGTTAAATATTTGGGTATTTATTTAACGGCGAAATATACTACACTAAAAGAAGACAATTATGAGAGATTAATGAAACAAATAAAAATGGACTTGGAAAGATGGGGAAATCTTCAATTATCACTTTTAGGAAGAATAGCGACGGTTAAGATGAACATTTTACCAAAGCTAATTTTCTTATTTCAAATAGTGCCTGTTAAACTTACTAAGAATTTTTTTGATGATTTAAATGCAATGATTTTAAGATTTATATGGCAAAAAAAGAAGGCAAGAATCAAATGTAAATTGTTACAAGAATCTAAGTATAGAGGGGGCTTTGGACTTCCAGATTGGAAACTTTACTATCAAGCAGCTATTTTGCTTTGGCTTAAAGAATGGATTGTATTGAGAAATAAAAGATTGCTTTATTTAGAGGGACATGACCTTCAGCTAGGTTGGCATGCTTTTATATGGTATGAGAAATCTAAAGCACATAAGTACTTTCAGAATCATGGAAAAAATTCTGAAACGTACTACTTTCAGAATAGGAAAAAATTAAACATAAAATATACATAAAAATACCTGAGTGGCTTTCAACAATGGAAGCATTTGCTTATCCAAATCTGATTAATTATGACAAACTGGTTAGTTATAAAGATATTTTAGATAAAGAGGGAAAACTTAAGGACAGGCAAACTTTACAATTACAAGGTATTGATTTGACATGGTGGTCCTATTTGCAAATTCAAACAAGATACGAAAAAGATATAAAATTGACAGGTTTTTACAAAGAACAGATCCCATTGGATAAAATTTTGTTAAAAACAGATGAGAATTTGATTAGAAAACTCTATAAATTTCTTCTAAACTGGAAGATGGAAGAAGAACAAGTGAAAGAAACAATGATAGTATGGGCAAAGAACTTTGGATATTCTATAGATTTGGAAGAGTGGCAAAAACATTAAGCTTACAAAAGCGGTAGCATATAAAGAAAACTTATATAAGATGTTCTATAGATGGCATATGACACCAGTTTGCTTAGCGAAAATGTTTAAAAATGTTTCGGATATTTGCTGGAAATGTAAACAACAGCCAGGCACTTATTACCATGCCTGGTGGACATGCCCTATCGCTAAGAAATATTGGTCTAATATTCATAGATGGTTGGAAAAGATGATGAAACTACAAATAGAATTTAAACCAGAATTGTTTTTGTTAGGAATATTAAGACCTAATTATGGTAAAGAGAATGACTACTTGATATTGTTTTAACTGTTGCAAGGATAGTATTTGCCCAATTTTGGAAAAATGAGAATCTACCATCTGACCAGATTATTATTACCAAAATTGTAGAGTGTGCAGAAATGGATAGACTAACATTAGAAATGAAAGAAAAAGATGATTCAATTTATTTTAGAACTTGGGAAAATTTTTTATCAATGGTTAGAGACACGTTAGAATTTGAAGGATTTAATATTTTAGAATAGATGACTGATTTTTAATCGAGTTCTAACTAACATTTTGATGATACGATTACTTTTCCTGACTTACTGATTTTCATTTGTTACTTTTGATTGTTAGGATTTATTTTTTTATTTTATTTTACTTATTTTATTTTTTTTTTGTGATTTTATTAGTAGTGTTCACTTAATAGATCAACATATTTGTTTACTAATTATTTTTAATATGTTACAGTTTAAGCTTTGTTAAAATGGTTGAATATGATACTTACTCATTATTATGAACTGGATGGTTGCTTGTTTGTTGAAATATATGATTGTACCTATCCTTATTTTATCCTAATCCCTTATTTCCTTCCCCTCCCCCTTTCCTTTTTACCCTTCCCTTTACCATATCTGCATTTTTCCTATTTTTCCTTACCTATATAAATTTAATAAAATTTTGTTAATAAAATAAATAAATAAAAAAGAATAAATGAATAGAATAACAGAAGAACAGAGTTGGAACAATCAATCAGTGGAACAACTTGCTTCCAGAAGTTCTGAATGCTTCAACACTGGAGGATTTTCCAAAGAGACTGAACAACCACTTCTCTGAAATGGTGTAGGGTCTCTTGCTTGAGCAGGGGGTTGGACTAGAGGACCTCCAAGGTCTCTTCCAGCTCTATTTTGTAGCTAACTGATTTGCTGATCTTCCCTCTCTCTCCCTGCCCCAGTTAGGGTCCAAAACTAAATTCTCCCTCTTGCCTTTCAACCAATATCCCTTTGGTCTTACCAAGGCATTATAAAGTGGTATAATGTCTTACCAAGGTATTATAAAGTGATCTTGATTCTATCCCTCTGTTAATTCAGCCTAGGACTCTGTTGGCTTTTTTGGCAGCTGCAGCACACGGCTGGTTCATATTTAAGGAATTTAGGAAAACCTCCTTCTTTTTTCCCCACCCTAATTGGTGTAGCATGGAGATACATCCAACCACATTCACATCTGTCCTGTTATCTAGACAGGTGTGTTTAGTACTCCCCTTCCTTGGGAGATACATGGGGAGGGGGGGGAAATACAGGCCATAATCTGTGGAATACTCTCTCCCCTAGGCATATCCTGCCCCTAGTCTCTTAACTTTCCAGGAATTATTAAAATCTATTTTAGTTCAGCAACTTTTTCTGGTTACATTATTTTCTTCTTTCATGGACTTTCTTTTTCACTGAACACAGCCAAAGACACAAGATATGCTTCATTCTGTCTTTCTAAAATATGCCCAAAGAAATTTAGAAAGAATGAGTGGTTCATATACATTTATGTGGAAGTTCAGATTGATACATTGGTTCTCATCACCAAGACAGAGGATGGGTCCATATCCTTCATAGGAAACTCCATTTTGTTGATAAAAGCCTGGGCAGAGGTACCCATTGAGTCTAAGGTCGTCACGCCTGGGCACTACAGAACGAAAGTCTCATAGTTAACCTCAAATGGTTTCCAAGCAATATCTTTTCTTAGTATTTATATCACAACTTAGTGTCCTCTAGATATTTTGAGAGTATAATTCTTGTGATTCTTTTTTTTAGCTACAGCTTCTTTTTAAGAAATGTCATGCTCCGTTGGTCCCTCTACCATCAAATCCACTGGACCCTCAAAGAGATGAGAACTTCATCTTTCCAGACTCCAGTTGACTCATGAAAAACATCTTTGGGACAACTATGATCTGGATGACTGAGAATCTCCATAGACATTCCAGACTGCAAGTTATTTGAATGAATGCTTTAACCTCAAGGTACTTACAAGGCAAAGGTGCTGTGTTACAGCCATCACTTTCACAACATGCCACATTCATCTGGAGGAATCTTTCATCTATTGATGTGGTGCTCTAATAATCTTGAGAACATTGCTCAGTTCTTGCACACCCCTTGAAAGTAAAGCTGATTGAAGGAAAGACTGCAAAATACAATCAGAGAAAAAAAGGAATGGGTAACAAGGAGAGATAAGTATCAAATCTTTGTGGAAAAACAATTCAAAAAGTTACACTAAAGTTTTCTCCAGCTTCTTCCTCCAGATAGGCTCAAATGAAATGGAGAAGAGTGATTGGAGAGCATTGTAGCATCTTTGACTTCACCTGGGAGGAAGGGAATGTTCTGTTCTTTTTGAGGTGAGTGACTTGCACTATGATGAGATTAACAGATGTCGTTCTGATCCTGAACTGTCAACAAGATTTAGGAAAGAGCCCAAGTGTGGTGAAACATCTGTACTGTATCTCACACCAACACCTAAAAATCGCCCCTTGATGCTTTGGGGACCAAGGGGTGAAAATGGCAACCATCATTAAAACTGAAAGTAGATTTCACTCACTCTTAGTGTTGCTAAAAGAAATTGTAAGACAATGTCCTTCATCCTCTTCACATTCCACCAACTTCATGTCTTCATTTCTGCGTTCTTCACTGTCAAAACAGGTCTGGCATTTTAAAGGTGCCACTGCAAATAGAATAAGAGAAAGAAAAAAAAGAAGAGAAGAGGAGAAGAGAAGAGAAGAGGAGAGGAGAGGAGAAGAGAAGAGAAGAAAAGAGAAGAGGAAGGAAGGAAGGAAGGAAGGAAGGAAGGAAGGAAGGAAGGAAGGAAGGAAGGAAATTTCCAATCCATTATGTTATAGTTGACCCAGTCTAACAATGTTTAAGATTCATCCTGAGATATTTTTCCTAGGAATGTATTTTAACAATTGTTCTGGATAGTGATGCTTTTGGAGAGGGGAACAGAGATTGGAATCTGTTGCAAAGATAATATTAGCACTGAATTTAGATAAGGTATGTGGCAAACAAACCATGGCAAAAAAATTAGTCAGGTCAATAATTCTTCAAATTCTCCTCCCAGTCTCCTCTTCTAATCCCATGGAAACCTGTATTTTAAAGAAGTTGGCTCAATGTGTCCTCATTAAAACTGAACACTTGTAGTTTTGGAAGAAAATAATACCATGTTGAAGAGAGATTCCTTGAGCGAGACCTGGATTGAAATCTTCTCTCTATTTTGGAGGAATCCTTCACAACAAATTTTTTTGCCAAATTTCTCTTTGCCCCCATATTGACCATTGGTTACTTACCTGTTGATATGATTGAGGAGAGGAGGGACGGGACAAAGATACTAGTAGACATTATGATGCTAGTGTGAATTGACAGTGCTTTCTGAAGCCAGTCTGGGACATTTGTAATTATACCTTGTATATAAAGCATACCTTGGTAGATGTGTTTGAAGAATTCTGTTGAGGAGGTGAAAAGGGAGTTGGTGATGACAATCAAATCCCACACAGAGTAAAAGAACGTCAACTTACACAAGAAGTTGGGGAAAGGGAAATCTGTACAGAATCCCTCAAGATGTGTAAGACAGTTTGTCACATTGAGGTTGAAGGAAAACTTGATTTAAGCTCTTCCAGTTCATGGTGTTTGCCCCACCTTTAGCAGAGGTTTGTAAGTCAGCAAGGCCAATCTATTAAGGGGGCAAGAAAGCAGGTTCAAAACCACCATTTGGCTAAGATCACGGCGGTAACATTTTAGGAGAAAGGACATGTGATTGTTTCTGAAACACTGAGAAGGTGTTATGAAAGAAGAATTTCCTCAAGGTCTTTCTCTCTAGCATCCCAATCTATGGGCTGAGTCAATGCTGACATTGCTAACCATCCAGGTTGAAAATATCTACTTTAAGTCCTTAACATTTCTTTTTTGATCACATTTATGCCAACTCCCAGAGGTGCTAAATGGAGGATGGAAATGGAGGATGGTGCTGGAATTTCAGTGCCCAGAGCATAGGCAGACTAAACTTTGGGGTCAATTCAATAGATCTCCCTACTTATTTAATTGTTTCAAGCCCTTGGCTGCTGCAAAGTCCTTATAATTCATTCAACTGGAGACAAGGATTCCCCTTGTAAATCCATTTTCTTAACTTCCGGGACCAACTGGATTAGAGAAGTGTCACTTTCCAACTAAACCAAAGAAGGACCAAACTGCTAAATGTTTACACATTTAAAAGTTAGCAGGTTTTTTAAAGATGGGTTTAATACCTTCATTTTTGTATGAAGCACCTAGTGCTATTAAGACAGTGGAACATCCAGTGGTAAGATTCAGCCAGTTCGCACCAGTTTGGCAGAACCGGTAGCTAGCTTTTTGTTGCCCACGCCCAGAATGAACTTCCGGAAGTGGTATCAACAGAGAAAACCAGTTTTCCACATATTTGAATCCCACCACTGGGTCTCCTGCTTGAACAGCGGGTTAGACTAGAAGATCTCCAAGGTGCCTTCCAACTCTGTTATTCTGTTATTCTGATTTTTTACATTCCTCTGTAGATCATGTTCTCAGCAACTTTAACATTGTGTACCAACTCCCAGAATTAAAGTCTAGCTGGGGAATTCTGGGAGTTGAGGTTTTCACATGTTGAATTGCTGAGGTTGAGAGACACAGTTCTAGAAAAGCTTGTGATCTCAGGATGGTAGTGATGGAACCCCTGGACCATTCCAAGCTTATTTCCAATGACACCCACTCTTTGACTTGCTTTAACTTAATTGCTTTACTAGTTCTTGCATTACACAAATTACTACCTCCAACAGATTTTTAATTTAATGTTGGTAAAGCATCCAGAGACATTAAGAGAATGGAAGCTCTATAAATTATCTCAATAAGCATACCAGATTATCTAGGGTAAAATTGCTTTATCCCCCTCTTGACTCCCAAGTGTGAACTAAAGGAGGTCTTTCAAAGGAAAGTTCCTTGAGATTATTGATATGAATACCTAAGAATGGATGCTATGAGGGACAACTTTCACCCTAGAAACCAGGAGATTGTGAGTTCTAGTCCTGCCTTAAGGATGAAAGCCAACTGGGTAACTTTGGGCCAGGCTCTCTCTCCAGTCCAACCCACCTCACATATGGTAGTGGTCTTGATGAAAAAAGGTGGAGAAAGAAGTATTATATATTTATAAAAATAATAGAGATGAGATAAAAAGCTATTAATATAAATATCTCCTGCCGCTTGTTTAATCACTTGAATGAACTACACAAGACTCGATTATTTGCATTCTAGTTTATTTTGATTACAGCTTCATGACAGTTAAGAAAGAACTTCATAGTGAGCTAGAATATCGAAGTGTAGTTATTAATTCCCATCACCACCCACTAACTCAAATTTTAAACTTTAATCTCAAACTTGAGTGTCTTTCATCCCAAATTCTTATTGCTCTTTGAATTAAGCCCTTAATTCCAACTCCAACCAAATGTTTTTGAAAGGCCGCTCCATCCTTCCAGTGCCTGAGGATTCTGGCATTCTACGCTTTCAATGTCAAAAATGAGTAATCCATTTGCTTTTTCCTTCTTTCCTAGTGGGTAGGAACATGTATTCTTGGTTGTACATCCCTGGCCATTGATCGTTGAAAAGTATGCTGACACTGGAAAGGGCGAGAATAAAGGATTTAGGAAACATTTCTTAGTTTTCTATTCACTTGTAATGGTGTAGCATCAAGATACATTAACAAAAGTTTGTACTGTATCTGTCTGGTCATCTAGACACGGCCTGTTGAGCATTCCCTTTCTTGTGAGGTAAATAAATAGCAGATGAGGTCTTTGTTTGGTACTCCATAATCTTAGGCAGTCTCTCCCCTGAGGCATGTCCTACTACCAATCTGTCAACTGAGAGACTGGAGAGCCAGTTGTCTGAAATGGTATAAGGTTTCTTTCCTGAGCAGGGGGTTGGACTAGATGACCTCCAAGATCACTTCCAACTTTATTATTATTATAACTATCTCCAAATTACTAAAATCTGTTTTAATCCAGATTAAATCTGTTTTCTTCTCCTATGCACTTAAAACAAAAGAACTGAATGTTGCCAATGAATGAAATATTCTCCCAAGGAATGATTTCCCATTGGTTTTACTTTGTTTATGTTTCTGTTTCATTTCCCGTATGCTAATTTTATTTGTCTCTAGAATGTTTCTTCCCAAATTGAGAAAGAAAGAGTTGCTTACGTGCACGCATACTGAATTTCGAATTATAACATTGATCCTCATCCCCGAGACAGAGAACGGGTCCACTTTCTTCAGAAATGCCATTTTCTTCGTAAGAGCCTGGGCAGACAAACCCGTTGGGTTTAAGGATGTCACGCCCTGGAACTGCAGAAAGAAAGCTTCTGAATTAGCAAATAGTTTAACAGCCACAATCCTTTCTGAAATATTTATTGCCCAACTAAATGCCCTCTAAGCATTTTGACTATGGTTCTTAAAATTCTCAGTCAGGAAAAGATTTGTTTTCTCCAAATAGCTAATCACCTTGTGTTCCCACTGGAGTTCAGTGTGAAATCTGGAATGCACCATTTCTTAATGAACTTCAAGCACATAGTGGAGTCTTTAGAAATAATGCATAATAAAATTTTAATCTCCTCCCCTCTTGTACCTTCTGATTTCTGTCAGAAGGAACCAGATCATTCCACTGATGCCTCCAAAAATGTTGTCTTCCTTTTCGCTACAACTTCTTTCTAAGGATTTTCATGCTACTTGATCCCTCCACCACCAAACATACAAGGTGCTGAAAGCAAGGAGAATCTACTCTTTCAAATGGACAGTTTGCTGGCTGTTAGAATGGACATTTTAATCTCAGGTTACTTACTGGGAAGAGGTGCAGTATTACAGCCATCGTTCTCACAACATGCTATTCTCTTCTGCTGGTATTTTCCAGCCACTGACGTGAAGCCGTAATAAGCATTAGAACATTGCTCAGCTCTTGCACATGACTTGACAGTAAAGGAGAGTGGAGGAAGGCCTGCAAAATTTAATCAGAAAAAAGCAAAACCCCATTGTGGCAGATAACAGTGAAATAAAAACATCAAGGCTTCCAATTTAAAGGTTTAAAGTCAGATGCATCTGAGGATCAATTCTAACCAGTTGAGAATATTTAAGTTGAGGATAGGAAGACATAAATGTTGGGTTGCTCCCTCCAGGTATGCTGAGATTGAAATGGAAATAATGGAGATATTAACAATGTTTTGAGGTGAATGAGGTGAAGTATGATAAAAATAAGAGATATCGTTCTGTTCCTGGATTGGTGGCCACAAGACCTAGGAAACAGGCCAGGTATGATGAAAGATCTGTTGTGATTCCCACCAAGGCCTATAAGTTATTCCTTGATGCTCTGGGGACCAAAGGATGAAAATAGCAGCCATCATTAATACTGAAATTGCATTTTACTCACCCATAGTGGTGCGAAAGGAAAGTGTAAGGCAATATTTTTCATCTGCTCCACATTCCACCAACTGCATGTCCTCATTTCTGCATTCATCCCCACAGGCAAAACAGGTCTGGCATTTCAAAGATGCTGCTGCGGATAGAAAAAGACAAAGAAGGAAGGAAGGGAAGGAAGGAAGGAAGGAAGGAAGGAAGGAAGGAAGTTAAGAAGAAAAAGAAATAATGAAGAAAGAAGAAAAAAGATAAAGAAAAAGAAGGAAGGGAGGAAGGGAGGGAGGGAGGAAGGAAGAAAGGAAGAAAAAGAAAGAGAAAGAAAGAAAGAGAAAGAAAGAAAGAAAGAAAGGGAGGGAGGGAGGAATGAATGCAATTTTTAATTAGTGATACTGTACTTCTAGCAATGTTCTAGATGTGTAATGAGATACAGGTAGTCCTTAACTTACAACCATTCTTTTAGTAATAATTCAAAGTATAGAAATTGCTTGAAAGAACCTACATTTGAAGTTCTTCCCCTATTTTGGAGATATCCTTAACGATAATTTAGTCAAAATTCTTCCAGACTTCTCTTCCCTCCCAAATTTACCCTTGTGTGACTTACCTGTTGAGATGACTGAAGAGAGGAGGCACAGGACAAGGATTCTAGCAGACATCATGATGACAGTGTGAGTCGACTGTGTGTAGCGAAGGCATTTATGTGAGGCATTTATAGTTCCTGGAGTATGCCTACCTTGGAGGATGAGTTTGAAGAATTCTGCTGAGGAGGTGGAAGGGGAGACAATCAAATCCCACACAGAGTAGAGCAACACCGACTTACACAAGAAGTTGGAGAAAGGGAAAATGTGCACACAATCCATCAAGATGAGTAGGCAGTTTTGTCATATTGATGGTGAAGGAAAACTTGATTTGTGCTCTTATGTGGGGCCCATGTTCAGCATAAGCTTTGTATGTCAATAATGCTCATCTATTATTGGGGAAGAAATGAGGCTCAAAGTCAACATTGGTTTAAAATTATTGTGGTAACATTGTAGGACGAGCCACACTTGCGATCAGGCAGAGTAGAGGCCCCTGGCTCAATAGCACTAACTGTGAGAGAGATTTTGGAGATCAAGAGATCAATAAATGTTGCAAATGGTCCTGGGCAGACTGAAAGCTGCCCAGGACTAGACTGGCTGTCGTCAGCCTTGCGCACATGCGCGAGGCGCGAAAAACAGCCAGTTTTCATTGGCTGACACTGTCCGGGTTTAGGATGCTATAAAAGGCCTGCGTGTCATTTTGCTTTTGCTGATTGTAAGAAGAGATCAATAAAGGAAGCTTGTTTGTTCACCATGTGTCTCCATTTAATGCCTCAACCCTGCAAACATAAAAGTAACGATTTAAACAGCTGAATAAATTTTTCCCCATGCTTAAGGCATACCATTCGGAATATTAAGATGAATAAAAATTTTAAGAGGTAGAAAAGATTTTACTTTTCTGTCTGATGAGTTAAAACGTCGTCAAATCCAGTTCAGATGGGAGATTCCAAGAGGAATAGTAGTGAATTATGATGGAATACATTACAGATTAACTACAGTTTCAAAGGCAAGAGATTTTTATCACTCTATTCTAAAGGCAAGACCGTCTTCACCTCCACAAACAAGGATAATTGAAGAGCCTGTTATGGCAGGAGCTTCCTCATTGATGGTCATGGAACAAGTGGTGTTGCCTGTACAGAATCTTGAGATAAAAGATCAAAGGATGACACGAGCTACCCATAAACGTAAAGAAAAAGAGCAGCAGCAGAAGAGTGGTGATAAAGTAGAAGGAATGGTTACTACAGAGCCTGTGGGAGGGGCAAGACCTAAAAGATCTTCGACAGTTGATCTTCAGGCTATGCTTCAAAGGCTTCAGGCCAGTGTAGATGGCCAAGTTCCTGACCTGGAATGTTAATGGCTTAAATTCACCTCAGAAACAGAGAAAGATCTTCCACTATTTGAAACAACATAATAATGACTTGGTATGTTTGCAAGAGACTCATATAACTTCAAAGGACTCAAAATATCTGACAAATTCTCGTTTGGGATCACATTTTATAGCTCCAGCTCCAGGGAAAAAAGGGGATGTTGTAATTTATGTGAAGAAAAATTTATTGGCTAAATTAATTGAGGTTGATCTTGAAGGAAGATATGTCTTTGTGGAACTATTGTTACAAGGCAAGAAAGTTCTTATTGTTGGATTATATGCCCCTAATCAACAACAGAAGCAATTCTATAAGCTTTTGTATGGGAAGATATCCCAGCTGGATTATAAATCTGTAATTTTGATGGGTGACTGGAAGGGAGTTTGGGATATAACTATAGATAAAAAGAGCTCTTCAAAAAATTTCACTCAAACTAAATTACCCAAAACTTTTTTTGATTTGAAAGAAGAGTTGGAACTTATTGACATTTGGTGAGAAAGGAACACAAGTGATAGAGATTTTACCTTTTATTTGGATATACATCAGTCATTTTCAAGGATTGACTTCTTTTTGATTACTAGTGATTTTCTTTCTAGGATGAGAAAGGTAAAAATCTTTCCCAGGACCCTATCAGACCATAGTCCTGTGTGGATGGAGCTATACTTGGAAGATGGGAACAGAAGGCCTTGGAGACTGAATGAGAATTTGTTTACCCGGGAGAGTTTGTACAAAAATGTAAAGAGTATTTAAAGGAGTTTTTTGCTTTAAATATGAATAAGGGTACATCGATGCCCATGGTCTGGGATGCCAGTAAGGCATATATGAGGGGAATTTTAATTCATTTAAATAAAGTTTCTAGGGATAAAAGGATACAAAGATGTAGAGCAATAGAAGATGAGATTAAAATAAAAGAAGCGCTTGCTCTTAACCCAACTGATAATAACTTAAAGGTTTCTATAAAGATGCTTAGGGAACAATTTAATATGTTGATGGCAGATCAGGTGGCTACCAATTTGCGTTATATGAGACATAATACTTTTTGTAATGCGAATAAGCCTGGGAGGTGGTTGGCTTATCAGTTATGAAAGAAACAGAAGGCTAGGATTATAGAGAAAGTAAAATATAAAGGTACTGAGGTTTTTCAGCAAAATTTGATTAAAAAGAGTTTTTTAGATTTTTACACAAAACTAAACTCAAGTAATAATATAAAGGGAATGGATATAGACAAATATTTACAATCAGTACATTTTCCTAAACTTTCTGAGGAACAGCAAAATGGGATGAATTGTTTAATTACTGTGGAGGAAATTGGCTTAGCTATCAAGCAGTTAAAGGTGGGAAAGTCTCCAGGAACAGATGGATTGACGTTGACGTATTATAAAAATTTATATGAAGAAACGTTGGAGTCATTAAAGGAGCTTTTTAATAGTATCTTGCTGGGAGCACAAGTTCCTCCTTCTTGGAAAAGAGCGTTTATTGATTCTGAAGGAGGATCAAGATCTTACAGAGCCTAAGAATTATAGGCCGATATCATTATTAAATGTAGATTACAAGATTTTTACTAAAATTTTGGCAAATAGATTAATGCAGGTTATAAAGGATTTGATTCACAGTGATCAATCAGGATTCATAACAGGGCGATACATGAAATATAATGTCAGACAAATTATTAACTTAATTGAGTATTTGGATAAGAACAATCAGATTCCTGTGGCTTTTATATTTTTGGATGCTGAAAAAGCCTTTGATCAATTAGATTGGCAATTCTTATTTTCACTGGTAGAGAAAATGAATTTTGGGGATAATTTTTTACATGCACTTAAAGCTATATATCAGCAACAATCTGCTCAAATTGTTGTTAATGGGGGATTGACTGAGACTTTTAATATTGAAAAAGGGACAAGACAAGGATGTCCATTATCTCCATTGTTATTTGTTTTAACATTGGAGATTTTGTTGATCCAGATTCGAGAATCAACGGTAATCAAGGGCATAAAGATAAGAAAAAATGAGTATAAATTACGGGCTTTTGCAGATGATTTGGTTTTGATTTTGGAACAACCGATTAGAGCGGTTGATTGTCTATTAGAACTTATAACACAGTATGGAAAAGTTTCTGGTTTTAAAGTCAATAACCATAACACTAAGATATTATCTAAGAATATGTCAGCCAATGACAAGGAAAGTTTGGTTAAAGCCACAGGTTTTCAGATGGTGAAAAAGGTTAAATATCTGGGAGTATATTTAACTGCCTCAAATTGAAAATTGTATAAAAATAATTATGAATTATTATGGGCAAAAGTGCAAAAGGATTTAAATGACTGGAAAAAACTGCAATTGTCACTGTTGGGGAGAATTTCAGCTGTAAAAATCAATTTTCTACCAAAGTTTCTTTTCTTGTTTCAGATGATACCTATTTTAAAAAAAGATGTAAATTTGGAGGAATGCCAGAAGGGTATTAATAAATTCATTTGGGCTGGGAAAAAACCAAGGGTTAAGTTAAGATTTTGCAAGATGCCCGAGAAAGAGGAGGACTTAAAGCATCTAACTTGAAATTATATTATGATGCAGCCGCCTTAAGTTGGATAAGTGATTGGCTTAATTTAACAAATAAGGATATTCTTGCTCTTGAAGGGTGGAATTTAATGTATGGTTGGCATGCATATTTAATTTTTAATAAGAAAGTGGACCGGGCTTTCAAATCACATATTTTGAGGAGTGCCTTACTTCGAGTTTGGAAAAAGTATTATTATAGGTTAAACTATAAAATACTCATCTGGGGAATCTTTGTGGATTTAAATGACAAAGAAACCACTTTAATGTTGAATTTATTAATTGCAGCAAGGTTACTAGTAGGCTCATATTGGAAGAAGGATTTGTTGCCTACTTTAGAAGAATGGATATTTAAAGTTTCTAACTTTGCAGAAATGGCAAAAATTTCTGCTTATTTGAAGGATCATACACAAGAAAGATATATTATTGTATGGAGAAGGTGGATAGATTATATTCAGAAAAAATATGGGACTATAAAGTTTCATTTACTTTATGAGTAAATTTTATAGTAACTGTTGTAGAGATTTGTTTATATGACTTAATTTAAGGGGAGTTAAAGGTTAAGTATGATGTTTTTCTTTCTTTTTTTTCTTTTTTCTTTCTTCTTTTCCTTTTTTTATTATTGTTAATTTTCTTATTAATAACCCTGTACTCTGCTCTGGGAAGTGAGGGGGGGGGTTGAGGGTAGGTGGGTGGGTGAGTGGGTGGGTGGGTAATGATAATATAGTCATGGTAAATGCTTGGGCATTTCCCCTATGCTGTGTTCATGTGTGTGAGAGGGATGAGAGGGGAGGAAGGAGCAGGGAGGAAGTAGGATGGTTAGAGGAGAAGGGGAGGGGAAGAGAGTAGGAGGGGAGGAGAGAAAGAGGAGGGAAGTAGGGAAGGATTAGAGAGGGTGGACGTGGCTCGGGGGAATGGGCAGGCGGTACCAGTGGTTAGGAATTTATTTTAATTGAATTGTATTTTGTACGAATAAATGGAAAATAAAAAAACTTTATTAAAAAAGAGATATAATCCACATTAAAAAAAAAGATGAATAGTTTCATGGTAATTCCGCAACATTGGTCCACAATCACCGATGGAGCCAGGACTGGAAAGACTGTGTGGAAGGTCAAAAGTCTTCATCAGGGTTCAGTCCAAGCTGGGAATAAACAACATGGCGACTGCTTTAGAAAGAAGATTGTAGTTTATTGAAGAGGGGAGCAAGAGAGAAAGATGTAAAGAAAGGAAGTGAGCACATGTAATAGGGAGTGAATTTTTATACCCTCTCGGGCTTTTGTTTGGAGTTGTTTCCTGCTCCTGTTTGAGGCTTTGTATTTCCTGTGTCATGTACTTTGAACTGAGTCTGAGTGTGCCCCTTTGGCATTAGTGGGTTAATCCTATTATATCCTGTCATAGAGTTTGGGTGGGGTATGTAGATTGTCTTTGTCTTCCTAAGCTTCTAACTGGAGGGCTCTAACCTTCCTGAATGGATTATTACATTTGCATTTCCACAGAGCTCGTTTCCGTTTGGGGGAGGGAGACTTAGGGCTATTAAGAAAAAGTGGGCATGCTTTTCTGCCTCTTTAAGATCATTTGAGGAAATATAATCTTCTGCCCTTTTAATATTTCCTTCTCTGAGGGGGCTGCCTTCCCACAACTGAGGCTCAACTCCTAGAGCAGTAATGGAGAACCATGTGTCAAAAATGTGTCAAAAAATTGGAAATATATCCAAAATTTGGAAACTGCCTAATTTACTCTGCTGGAATGACATACATATAAAGGGAGTCTTATTTGGGAGTTTATTTGGTGACCATTCAAATTTACATCGGCACTGAAAAAAGTGACTTATAATCATTTTTAACATGACCGTGACAGCATCCCCAGGGTCACGTGATCAAAATTCAGAGGCTTGGAAACTGACTCAGATTGATGACGGGTGCAGTGTCTCTGGGGGTCACGTGATCCCCTTTTGAGATCATCTGACAAGCCAGATTGCCTTAACAACCATGTTACTAACTTAACAACTGCAGTGATTTATTTAACAATCGTGTCAAGAAAGGATGTAAAATGGGACAGAGAAAGCCGTGATCTTTCATTTAACAATTGTCTCGCTTAACAACATAAATTTGGAGCTCCATTGTGGTCATAAGGTGAAGACTATCTACACACACAGAGACACGAAACAATTCTCTATCACTCCTCCATCTAGGCCAGGGTGGAGAACCTTGCCTCTTTTATGACTTGTGGACTTCAACTCCTAGAAATGGCTACCCTCCTCTTTAGTGGATAAAGATTTGGAATTGGCCGAGGTTCAGCTTTTTTTACTTAACTATGAAAAACAGAAGCTGTATTTACTCACAATTCCACTTTATTTGCACAACTGCAATATTGGCTACCTAAATGGAATCATAGTAGAATCAATGGTAGGCCACTAAATCACAATTATCCAATGTTGAAACTAGCCAAACCTAGTTATTACTGCAGGTGACATGGTTAAATCTACATGAAGACATCCAGTGGATCTCTTCCTTCTCCTCCTCCTCCTTCTCCTCCTCCTCCTCCTCCTCCTCCTCCTCCTTCTAGCACTGATGATGTTACCTAGTTTTGAAATGAAATGTCTGCAAGAAACCACCAAGCTCAGAGAGCACCAAAGGCCCCATAGTTTTCCTCCTCCTCCTCCTCCTCCTCCTCCTCCTCCTCCTCCTCCTCCTCCTCCTCCTCCTCCTCCTCCTCCTCTTTTCTTTTTCCATTTTTCCTCCCTTGTGATTCATCATATTTTGCTTATAGTCCAGATATCTAGTGTGTCTCAGTAGATCAGTGTTTCTCAACCTCTGCAACTTTAAGAGAGTCTCTTAATCAAGATCACGTGAAGTATTAATACCACTCTTCAATGCCTTGGTAAGGCCACACTTGGAATACTGCATCCAGTTTTGATCACCACGATGTAAAAAAGATGTTGAGACTCTAGAAAGAGTACAGAGAAGAGCAACAAAGATGATTAGGGGACTGGAGGCTAAAACATATAAGGAACGGTTGCTAGAATTGGGTATGTCTAGTTTAACGAAGAGAAGGACAAGGGGGGACATGATAGCAGTATTCCAATATCTCAGGGGCTGCCATAAAGAAGAGGGAATTAAGCTATTTTCCAAAGCACCTGAAGGCAGGACAAGAAGCAACGGGTGGAAACTAATCAAGGAGAGAAGCAACCTAGAACTAAGGAGAAACTTCCTGACAGTGAGAACAATTAATCAGTGGAACAGCTTGCCTCCAGTAGCAGTAAATGCTCCAGCACTGGAAGTTTTTAAGAAGAGACTGGACAGCCACTTGTCCGAAATGGTGTAGGGTTTCCTGCCCGAGCAGGGGGTTGGACTAGATGACCTCCAAGGTCCCTTCCAACTTTACTACTATTATCTCTAATACAACTTTAAGTGTTGTTAAAAAGCAACTTCAAGTGTTTTTCAACCTCAGCGTTACAGCTGGGGAGTTCTGGGACTTGAAGTCCACATTTTCTAAAGTTGTGGAGGTTGTGAAATCTTCCACTAGATGGTAGCCCCTGTCTATTTTTGGGTGATGTTGGAACAGGGCTAACTGTGGGAAACTATTGGGGAATTCCAGAGATGATGTCTAAACTAGAACCTAGCCATATTTAAATGCTAATTACACATATGGGAATGCTGATTTAAATTTGTAACTGACCTGATTAAGCTTGTTGTGTGAATGCAGCCATTGGACATTTCAAAGCAGATGGGATACAGGAAAAAAAATGGGATCAAAGGAAGCTCAATTACTATTGCCCCTATATCTGGCCCCCATTCCTGTTTTTTTTGTGGCTATAAGAAAATAAGCTTTAAATGGTGTTGCCACTGCTGTTCTGGCAATTTTTATTCACTTCTGCCTTCCTTTCAATATTTAGTTAGTTCAAATATTTTATACTGCTCTTAAAACACCTCAAATACGTTTTTAATAAAGAAACAGCAATAAAAAATTAATTTACGACAGTGGTCTCTGCATCCTTTCTGCATTTTTAGCTGATCAAGCTGCTGATTCTGGACTAGGGATTCATTATTGCTCTTGGATCGGTGCAAAATGGGATATGAAGATATGCTGGGCTTATCAACCGAAAGGCTGACGGTTTGAGACCCGAGTGCAGCATAACAGGGTGAGCTCCTGTTCGTGCCTCAGCTCCATGCCAACTTAGCCGTTTGAAAGAGGCAAATGCATGTAGATAAATAGGTACCCCTTTGGTGGGAAGGTAACAGCGTTCTGTGCACCTCAATGTATGCTCATGCCTCCCACATGACCATGGAAGCGTCTTCAGACAACACTAGTTCCCTTGGCTAGGACATGGAGATGAGCACCTCCCCCTAGAATTGGAGAACAACTGGACAGGGGAAACCTTTATTTTTTCCCTTTAAGATCAAATGTCTGTAGAGGTTCTCATTCTCCTCCTTTGATGCTCTAGATTCCAAGCGACAAAAACATCAACATCAACTAGATGCCTGCTTTCTTGCTTCCAAGGAGACGCCTCACTAATTGCTTCTCTGTCCCCCCCTTTTGTGGCATGGAGAAAAACAACAACAAATGTTTTCCTTCCATTCTAAGGAAGGGAAGTGTTAGAAAAGCAGTTGGCATTTTCTTAAGAGATCACCAGGTCCTTCTAGTTCCTGCTCTGGACAGAACATAATCAGACAGAAACTGATTAACAGTGGCTAACAATGATTACTAGTGAGAACAATTAACCCATGGAAGAGCTTGCCTTCAGAAGTTTTGTGTGCTCCATCACTGGGGGCTTTTAAGAAGAGACTGGATAGTAATTTGTCTGTGATAGAATAGGGTCTCCTCAGTGGTGGGATTCAGCCAGTTCGCACCAGTTCGGCAGAACCGGTAGCTAATCTTTTGTTGCCGACACCCAGAATGAACTTTTGGAAGTGGCATCCACACAGATGACTGGTTTTTCACATATTTGAATCCCACCACTAGGTCTCCTGCTTGGACAGGGGGTTGGACTTGAAGACCTCCAAGGTTCCTTACAACACTGTAATTATGTTATTCTGATTTTTTATGTTCCTGTGTAGATCATGTTACGAGCAACTTTAACCAACTTCCAGAATTAATGTCTAGCTGGGGAATTCTGGGAGTTGAGGTTTTCACATGTTGAATTGCTGAGGTTGAGAGATACAAGTCTAGAAGAGCTTGTGATTTCAGGATGGTAGTGATGGAACCCCTGGACCATTCCAAGCTTATTTCCAATGACACCCACTCTTTGACTTGCTTTAACTTAATTGCTTTACTAGTTCTTGCATAACACAAATTACTACCTCCAACAGATTTTTAATTTAATGTTGATAAAGCATGCAGAGACATTAAGAGAATGGAAGCTCTATAAATTATCTCAATAAGCATACCAGATTATCCAGGGTAAAATTGCTTTATCCCCCTCTTGACTCCCAAGGGTGAACTACAGAAGGTCTTCCAAAGGAAAATTCCTTGAGATTATTGATATGAATACCTAATAATGGATGCTATGAGAGACAACTTCCACCCTAGAAACCAGGAGATTGTGAGTTCCAGTCCTGCCTTAAGCATGAAAGCCAACTGAGTGACTTTGGGCCAGGCCTTCTCTCTCAGCCCAACCCACCTCACATATGGTAGTGGTCATGAGGAAAAAAGGAGGAGAAAGAAGTATTATATATTTATAAAAATAACAGAGATGAGATAAAAAGGTATTAAAATAAATATCTCCTGCCACTTGTTTAATCGCTTGAATGAACTACAGAAGACTCGATTATTTGCATTCTTAGTTTATTTTGATTACAGCTTCATGACAATTGAAAGTTAAGAAACAACTTCACAGTGAGCGAGAATATTGAAGTGTAGTAATTAAATCGCATCACCCATCACCAACTCAAACCTTATACTTTAATCTCAAACTTGAGTGTTTTTCATCCCAAATTCTCACTGCTGTTTGCATTAAGCACTTAATTTCAACTCCGACCAAATGTTTTTGAAAAGCCCCTCCATCCTTCCAGTGCCTGAGGATTCTGGCATTCTAGTGTTTCAATGTCGCAAATGATTAATCCATTTGCTAATTCCGTCTTTCTTCTTGGGTAGAAACATGAATTTTTGTTTGCACATCCCTGGGCACTGACTGTTGAAAAATATGCTGACACTGGGAAGGATGAGAATAAAGGATTTAAGAAACAGTTTTCTCTTCACTTTTAATGGTGTAGCATTGAGATACATTAACAAAAGTATGTACTATAGCTGTCTGGTCATCTAGAAAGTTCCTCCACAAATTGAGAAAGAAAGCGTTGCTCACCTGCACGTATATTGAATTTTACGTTGAAACATTGGTCCTCATCCCCGAGACAGAGAATGGATCCATTTATTTCAGAAACACCATTTTGTTCGTAAGAGCCTGGGCAAACAAGCCCATTGGGTTTAAGGATGTCACGCCCTGGAACTGCAGAAAGGAAGCTTCCGAATTAGCAAATTGTTTCACAGCCACAATCCTTTCTGAAATATTTATAGCCCAACTAAGTGCCCTCTAAGCATTTTGACTATGGTTTTTATAATTCTCAGTCAGGAAAAGATTTGTTTTCCCCAAATAGCTAATCACCTTGTGTTCCTACTGGAGTATAGTGTGAAATCTGGAATGCACCATTTCTTAATGAACTTCAAGCACATAGTGGAGTCTTTAGAAATAATGCAAAATAAAACTTTAGTCTCCTCCCCTCTTGCGCCTTCCAATTTGTGTCAGAAGGAACCAGATCATTCCACTGATTCTGGAGGGGGTTTCCAAAAATGTTGTCCTTCTTTTTGCTACAACGTCTTTCTAAGGATTTTCATGCTACTTGATCCCTCCACCACCAAACATACAAGGTGTTGAAAGCAAGGAGAATCTACTCTTTCAAACGGAGAGCCTGCTGGTTGTTAGAATGGACATTTTAATCTCAGGTTACTTACTGGGAAGAGGTGCAGTATTACAGCCATCCTTCTCACAACATGCTATTCTTGCCTGCAGGTATTTTCTAGCTACTGACGTGACGCCATAATAAGCATTAGAACATTGCTCAACTGTTGCACATGATTTGGCAGTAAAGAAGAGTTGAGAAGGGGCTGCAAAATTTAATCAGAAAAAAAGAAAACCCCATTATGGTGGATAACAGAGAAATAGGCTTCAAATTTAAAGGTTTAAACTCAGATGCATCTGAGGATCAATTCTAACCGGTTGAAAAGATTTAAATTGAGGATAGGAAGGCATAAATGTTGGATTGTTCCTTCCAGGTATGCTGAGATGAAATGGAAATAATGGAGATATTAATAATGTTTTGAGGTGAATGAGGTGCGGTATGATAAAAATTTCACTCACTCATAGTGCTACGAAAGGAAAGTGTAAGGCAATATTTTTCATCCGTTCCACATTCCATCAACTTCATGTCCTCATTTCGGCACTCATCCCTGCTAGCAAAACAGGTCTGACATTTCAAAGATGCCACTGCAGATAGAAGAAGAAAAAGAAGGAAGGAAGGAAGGAAGTTAGGAAGAAAAAGAAAAAAAGAAGAAAGAAAGATAAAGAAAGAAAAAAGATGAAAGGAAGGGAGGGAGAGTGGGAGAAAGGATGAAAAAGACAGAAAAAGTAAGGAAAAAAGAAAGAAAAAAAGAAAGAAAAAAGAATGAAGGGAGGGAGGGAGGAAGAAAGAAAGAATGAAGAATAAAAGAAAGAAAAAGAAAGAAAAAGGGAGGGAGGGAGGGAGGAGGGAAAAAATAAAGAAAGAAAGAAAGAGAAAAAGAAATAAAAAGAAAGAAAAAGGAAGGAAGGGAGGGTGGAAAAAGAAAGAAAAAGAAAGAAATAGAAAGAAAAAAGAAGGGATGAAGGGAGGGAGGGAGGAAGAAAAAAGAAAGAAAGAAAAAAAAGAAAAAGAAAGGAAAAGGGAGGGAGGGAGGAAGGAAGGAAGGCAATTTTTAATTAGTGATGCTGTACTTCTAGCAATGTTCAAGATGTATAATGAGATAATTACAGGTAGTCCTCAACTTACAACCATTCCTTTAGTGGCAATTCAAAGAATAGAGATTGCTTGAAAGAACCCAAAATTGAAGTTCTTCCCCTATTTTGGAGAAATCCTTAATCACAATTTAGTCAAAATTCTTCCAGACTTCTCTTCCCTCCCAAATTTACCCTTGTGTGACTTACCTGTTGAGATGAGTGAAGAGAGGAGGCACAGGACAAGGATTCTAGCAGACATCATGATGACAGTGTGAATCGACTGTGTCTAGCGAAGGCAGTGTGAGGCATTTATAGTTCCTGGAGTATGCCTGCCTTGGAGGATGAATTTGAAGAATTCTGGTGAGGTGGAAGGTGAGTTGAGGATGACAATCAAATCCCACACAGAGTAGAGCAATGTCGAGTTACACAAGAAGTTGGAGAAAGGGAAAATGTGCACACAATCCATCAAGATGAGTGGGTAGTTTTGTCATATTGATGGTGAAGGAAAACTTGATTTGTGCTCTTATGTGGGGCCCGTGTTTAGTAGAAGCTTTGCGTGTCAGTAATGCCTGTCTATTATTGGGGAAGAAATGAGGTTCAAAATCACCATTGGGTTGAAATTATTGTAACTCGATAGAAATGATTTCATAACAAATATTTATTGTCCAGGAATTCTAAGCAGAGACTTACTATGCTGTAGATGTGTCTGGTCTTTTCATATCTGTTCATTCCTATAGGTAAATTGATATTGAATTTTCCCCTCTTCTTCTTCATGAGCATCACATGTTGGCAAAGGATCTCCAAGCCGTGTGGCTAGGAGACATGAGGCTGGATGAACAAAGGTATTCCCATCTGGCTTGTGTCCAGGAAGTCTCCCAATGACCAATGATCCTTTGAGACTTCTCCCACTGGCCCATCAACATACCTAGCATTTAACCCAATAACTGCCAGATATTCTAACATACTGATACATGCTCTCTAGCTGGGTTACATAGAGCTATGCGAGGTCCAGAACAGACCCATCCCACTTTGCATCTTAAAAAGACAGAACTCTTGGAATCTTTCTTCCAACAGGCATCTTTATTAAGAGAAACTGGTTGCAGGCATTCTAGACAGAACTTGGGGGCCAAGCCCTATGGTTCAAGGTTTTAAGGGGTTCCCCTGTAGCCCCACCCAAACACCCCCTTCTTCCAGCGACAGTCTCAGGCATTACATTCCCACCCCCTTTCTCTCACTGCCGACAAGAGGTAGACTTCAGAGAGGAGTACATGAAAGGTAATAGCCTCATTGTTATGGTTAGTCCTTTTGGTGGTATCCACATCCAGTCTCTTTGAAGTATACTGAAGGAAGTGAGGGCCATAAAACCCCTTTGTTCACCCCCTTCCCTTCATTGTATGACAGAATCCAGAGAAGGCAGGAATGGGGTTTTCCATAGTTGATAACTAGAGATGAAATATAATTGGATTTTGACATCCTGCCCCCTTAAAAATAAGATAGATCCACCTGAAAGAAAACAAAACAGGTATAAAAGTTAGTCGGGTCTGTTAGGATACTCTGTGTGAAACTTCTTTAATAGCTTCAGGGCTCTGACATGACGTTTATGGACCCATTCATTTTGTGAGGCAGGGAGATGTTTCCATGCAACAAGGTACTGAGTCGCTCCATGATATCTCCTAGAGTCAAGGATTTCCTTTATTTTGAAGTGTTGTTCGCCCTCCACCATGATTGGAGGTGGTGGGGGGGGGATTTTTGGCTGTAAAGATGCCTGATGTTCTCTTTTCAGCAAGCTGCAATGAAAAATTGGGTGTATTTGCCTGAGATTTTTTGTTAATTCTAATTCTACTGTTACTGGGTTTATGATTCTTTTAATTGGAAAAGGCCCTATATATTTTGGTCCAAGTTTTTTACAGGGTTGTAGGGACTTTAGGTATTTTGTAGATAAGTACACCATTTCTCCTATAATGAAAGGTGTAGACTCAACCCTTTTTTTATCGGCTTGTGCTTTATATGCCTGCCTAGCTTCATCTAATGCTTTTCTAACTATTGGCCAGGTGTTTTGTAGTTTTTCCATCCATTCTTTCAGTGATGGGATTGTTGGTTTGTTTGGGATTAATTCTGGCATGGGGTTGAAACTTTGACCAGTGGCTATTTGAAAAGGAGTGTAACCTGTGCTGGAGTGGACTGCATTATTGTAGGCAACTTCTGCAAAAGGGAGTAAGTCCGCCCACTCGGTCTGCTGGAAACTAAGAAAACATCTTAAATATTGCTCAAGTACTGAGTTCATTTTCTCAGCCCCCCATTCTCTTGTGGGTGATGACTAGATGTCAGTCCCTGAGTGGTCCCTAAAAGGGATAAAAATTCCTTCCAAAATGCAGACATAAATTGCACTCCCCTATCAGAGATGATGCGTTGGGGTGCCCCATGCAATCTGTAAATGTGCTGGATGAAAGGTTTCGCTAAGGCTTTTGCGGTGGGAATCTTTTGGCAAGGGATAAAGTGCACCTGTTTGGAAAACAAGTCCGTGACCGTCCAGACGACAGTATTTCCATTGCTTTCTGGCAATTCCACTATAAAGTCCATGGCTATTTGTCTCCAGGGGGCTGAGGGATTTGCCACTGTTTGTAATAGTCCTGGCGATTTCCCTTGCAACCTCTTTGCAGTTGCACATTTTGGGCAGCTGGCCACGTAGCTTTCTATGTCCCTTTTTATGGATGGCCAACAAAATTGCCGTTTAATTAAGTGTAAAGTTTTCACAAATCCAAAATGCCCTGCTGATTTTGTGTCATGGCAAAGCTGTATGAATGTGACTCTTTGGGTTGTTGGTATATATAACTTTTCCCGTACCGAAGGCAACCCGTCTCTCATTGTGCACACATTTTTGTTTTTCTGGAACCATTCATCTGTTTCCAAACTTTTCCGGAATTCAATTCCAGTTTGGCTGTCCAGTTGTGGTTTTAATTTAACTTGGGTTCTGGTGGTTACTGGTGCTGCCAGTTGTGACTCTGCCATCATTGGTTTAGAGTCTGTGGCTCGCGTGCTGTTATATTGGGGCATGCATCTGCCAGGAAGTTCTTTCTCCCCCGGTAAATATTTGTGTAACATCGAGTTACACAAGACGTTGGAGAAAGGGAAAGTTCTTTCTCCCCTGGTAACATGTTTGTGTAACATCGAGTTACACAAGAAGTTGGAGAAAGGGAAAATGTGCACACAATCCATCAAGATGAGTGGGTAGTTTTGTCATATTGATGGTGAAGGAAAACTTGATTTGTGCTCTTATGTGGGGCCCGTGTTTAGTAGAAGCTTTGCGTGTCAGTAAAGCCCATCTATTATTGGGGAAGAAATGAGGTTCAAAATCACCATTGGGTTGAAATTATTGTGGTAAGATTTGAGGACGAACCACACTTGTGATCAGGCAGAGTAGAGGCCCCTGGCTAAATAGGACTGAGAGAGATTTTGGAGTGCTAGTGGACAGTCACTTGAATAGGAGCCAGCCATGTGCTGCAGCTGCCAAAAAAGCCAACACCGTTCTAGGCTGCATTAACAGAGGGATAGAATCAAGATCACCTGAAGTATTAGTACCTCTTTATAATGCCTTGGTAGGACCACACTTGGAATATTGAATCCAGTTTTGGCTATAACTGGTTTAAGGGGCCTGTTTGAAAGATTCTTTTTTGTTGTGAAGTATTAGAAAGAGACGTTGTGGGTTAGGCCAACTGGAATGTGAATTTGGGGTTGGGCAAAGGTGGAAGAAATCTTTTCCTTGAGCAAAAGATTAGCCATGCGAAAAGAAACCCAAGGACTTCTCTTAATCATTAATTTTTTAACAATAACAGGAACTACATTGTGTACAGAAAGAAATGGTTCAACCTGTATCTTTCTTTATGAATCTGATCTTTTGAAATGATGGATAGTGCTTGGTTCCCAGTCATGATTTTTCAGCTTTAAAGTGCAAAGAATTTTGGTTGACGCATATTAAAATGAATGAAAATGATTAAGATTGTTTTATGATTTGAGCTTCAGTTCTGCACAGGAGATAAAATCAGTTAGGTTGTAGATGTAGATCTTGATTCAAATACTAAATTAGGCCTGTTACATTTCTCCATGAGTGTGAACATCATATTCAACCAGCTAAAAATCGAGGGAGGCAAAAAAGCTCAGAGGACAGGACAGTAATTGCTGTGTCCTGAGCCTGCTGAAGCATTCAGCAGGCTCAAAAATGTTGCAAATGGTCCTGGGCAAACCGAAAGCTGCCCGGGACCAGACTGGCTGTCGTCAGCCTTGCACATATGCGCAAGGCGCGAAAAACAGCCTTTTTTCATTGGGTGACACTGTCCGGGTTTAGGACGCTATAAAAGGCCTGCATGTCATTTTGCTTTTGCTGGTTGTAAGAAGAGATCAATAAAGGAAGCTTGTTTGTTCACCATGGGTCTCCGTTTAATACCTCAACCCTGCAAACATAAAACTGGCAACGAAGGTGTGATCGCTGCAGGCAAGAGGAAGATCTACAACTGAATTTAGGACTCAGAGAAGGTCCTGAAGCTTAGGAAGTTAGCGTCCAGCTCTGCAACTCAGCCTGCCAATACTGCAACACTGGAGGTGAACTTGGCAAACGGGCTCCTTCCCCAACAAGACAAGGCTTGCAGTGAAAGGCATTAATGAGGGCTATAAAGACTTAAAATGTCTAAGATTGGCCACTTATCTGACTTTGATGTTACCCACCCGGAGCACTAGAATTCATGTGTGGTGCGGGTGGAGAACTACTTTAGGGTCAATCAGATAAGGGAAGACAGCCTTAAAGCGGCAACCCTGCTGTGTGACTGTGGACAGGAAACGTTTGACATAGGAGAGAATCTGGTGGCCCCTGCACTTCTGGAGTCAGTACCTTACACTGACTTGAAGAAAATGCTTAAAGAACATTTCCAGCCTACACTTTCTGTAATTGCTTGGAGGCATGCATTCGAGCAGAGAGACCAGAGGCTGGGTGAGTCTGCTGCGGACTTTATTGCTGTCTTAAGACAGGCGGCCAGGCCTTGTGAATTCAAGGACCTGGAAGAGAGGCTGCAAGATTGTTTCATTTGTTGCCTAAGGAGTAGGGAGCCTCGAGAGAGGTTGCAGCTGAAGAAGCAGTGGGCGGTGCTGTGAAGGCTTTGAGGCTTGCCAGAAATCCTCCAGCCACTGTGACCGTCCATCAAGAGGTCACTCAAGAAGATCCAGCACTGGATCCTGAAGAGGAGGTGGATAGGCTACACCAGCCAGCTGAGAGAAGGCCGAAGGAGTGTCCAGAGAAGGCTCCAGCATCTCCTCAGTGTTTTGGGTATGGAGGATGCCACAAGCGCGCTGACTGCAGATTCCACTCCACCATTTGCCGGGCATGTGGAAGGCGAGGCCACATTGCCCCCATCTGTTTGGGTCACCAGAAGGTCCAACCTCAGGAAGAATTGCTTCGGAAAGGTACTAGGGTCCCCAGCCAACATAGGGTGGGTTTCTGTGCATCGCGCAGGAGTATTCTAAAGACGGGAACACACAAGCCCCTTAAGCAACCTAGAACTAAGGAGAAACTTCCTGACAGTGAGAACAATTAATCAGTGGAACAGCTTGCCTCCAGAAGCAGTAAATGCTCCAACACTGGAAGTTTTTAAGAAGAGACTGGACAGCCATTTGTCCGAAATGGTGTAGGGTTTCCTGCCCGAGCAGGGGGTTGGACTAGATGACCTCCAAGGTCCCTTCCAACTTTACTACTATTAAGAAAAAGCTTCGCATTGACATGAAGTTGCAAGGGGTTCCCTTATCAATGGAGTTGGACACAGGGTCTGCTCTATCAATCATTTCACATGACACCTTCAAAAGGATTTGCAGCAGTAGTAGTCTTCGAGTCAAATTCAGGCCATCGAACTTAATCCTCACTGACTTCCAGAATTCCAAGTCAGTGTGAAGGGGGAGGCTACGCTCAAAGTGCAGCATAAGGTTTTTGAAGGCCTACTAGATGTGGTGGTAGTTGGGGGTGATCGCACGAATCTCATTGGACTCAATTGGTTTGAGGCCCTTGGAATCCAAGTGACCAGGCTGCACAGCCTGCAAACGCCAGGCCTTGCAGAAGTCTGCAAGGAGTTTGCTGATGTGTTTAGCTCAGAGCTTGGCTCCTACAAGGGGCCTCCCATTGCCCTACGCTTAGACCCAACTATCACACCTATTAGGATTATGCCTAGAAGGGTGCTTTTGCTCTCAAGAGCAAAATTGATGCAGAGCTGGACAAGCTGCTCTAGCAGGGCATCTTAGAACCTGTGGACTCTAGTCCATGGGAAAACCCCATTGTAATGCCTCTAAAGGCCAATGGAGAAGTCTGAATTTGTGCAGACTATAAATGTACATTGAACAAACTGCTGCAACAGCATGCATATCCAGGAACTGTGGTAAGCCACATTCTGGCCTCCCTCAAGGGGGGGAGCATTTTTGCAAAACTTGATTTGGCACAGGCTTACCAACAGTTACAATAGTAACACATAGAGGAGCCTTTAAGGTCAAAAGATTGCAGTTTGGGGTTAATGTAGCCCCTGGCATATTCCAAAGTGTCATGGAGCGCACACTTCATGGTATTCCTGGGGTCTGTTCCTACTTTTATGACATCTTCATTGCTGGAGAGTCATCTCTAAACTTAGCTGAGAGATTAAGGGCTGTGTTGCTTCGTTTCCACCAAGCGGGTCTGAAACTGAAGCAAGACAAGTGTAAAATTGGAGTCACTTCCACTGAATTCTTAGGCTTCAGAATTGATGCTCAAGGCATCCATCCTGCTGAATCGAAGATTCAAGCGATTCAGCAGGCCCCAAGTCCCAAGTCCAAAAGCGAGCTACAAGCTTTCTTGGGACTCTTAAATTTCTATCATGCATTTCTTCCCCATAAGGCTGCAGTGACAGAGCCATTACACCGGCTCTTAGATAAACAAGCTCCATGGCAGTGGGCTAAGGTCCATGAAAGAAGTTTCAATGAGGTTAAGGCCTTGCTCTCTTCAAATGCTGTATTAGTGCATTTCAATGAGCAACTGCCTGTGTGCATCGCATGTGATGCATCTCCATATGGGGTGGGAGCAGTACTTAGTCACATGAAGGCTGATGGGACACAAGTCCCTGTGGCCTATTATTCAAGGACTCTTGTCATCTGCAGAGCGTAATTACGCTCAGATTGACAGAGAAGCCATGGCCATAGTGGCTGGCATAAAGAAATTCCATGATTGCTTATATGGCCACCATTTCATGGTCTACACAGACCATAAACCTCTTCTAGGTTTGTTTACTACTAACAAACAGACACCACACATTATTTCTCCACATATGCTGAGATGGTCCATTTTCCTGTCAGCATATGACTACACTCTAATTCACAAACCTGGAAAAGAGATGGGCAATGCAGATGGCCTCAGCAGATTACCTCTAAATAAGGTGACCAACTTTTTTACAATGAAAAGGAGGACACAAATAAATTGAAGAAAAAATATCATTAATAAAAGAAACATTGTATTCTTTGCAACAATAATAAAAAATACACTATAATATGATAAATGCATAATAAAAACATTTGTAACAATAACATTTTATATTGTAATTATGCTTACATGCCTATTAATTATTATTTAAATGAGTACGTTTCCATTGAATTAATATTTTTTGTCAATGTATCATCTTCTAACAGTATACTGGAAATATCTGAACAAGAAATATCCTTCATACTGAATTTTACGGCAAGTGCTGCAGGTAGAGTATCAACATTCAATCTCGATTTCTCACTTTTCCAAAATTCATTAGCAATTGAAAAAACCCTTTCAACTGCTGCATTAGTTCCAGGGCAGCACAACGTAAATTGAACAAGAATAAATAAATTTTCACATGGAATATGTTCATTTTTGAAATGGCTGAATATTTCCACCCATCTTTTATCAATTTCAACGTGTTTATTTTCCCATTGTATTAATTTTTCAGAATTTAAAAATACATTCAGTCTTCTAATTTCTTCAAAGAAACAATTGTCATCTATTTTAATGTCTGGCATTTCTTTAGATAAAAACTCAACACAAGATTCAATATCTGTCCAATATATTGCTGAAGTCAAAAAACACCATTGAAACTGTTATTTCCTGTGATGTTTGTTTCAGACCATTCTTTGATATATTGAAAACATGTTTGGTAAAAATTCTGCACTTCTTTGATAAACTTTTCCGTTATGCCTGGATTTGATTCCTCTAAGTCTGACAATTTTCTTTTTATAACTAAAGGAAGAATTTTTTCTTCAAATTGAGTTTTATATTGAAGGATAAAGTCATTCAAAATAAGATTAACTTCTGTAGCTGAAATGTGTTCACCTTCAATCTTTTGAATCATTTTGTGAAAAATAGATGCTTGATTATGTACAAAATACAGTAATATCTCAGATATTTCATTACTGAAAAATGATTCCATTTGTCTAAACTTAAAAAATATGAATGGAGAGGCTCAACTAATTGTAGAACATGCTCTATAGCAGGTGTTAGAGCAAGCCATCTAACTTTTGAATATTCTAAAAGTTTTTTGTATTGAACATTGGCTTTTTCACAAAATTGTTTTAAAGTAGCCACATGAACGGTAAAATGACTAATATACAAATAAATTGTAGTTATTGTTACTTCTACATCAATTGGCATGGCACATGATGCCGTTTTGATTGCATTTGACAAAATATGTGCGTTACAACCTATTAGTATTTTCTTTTCGAGTAAATCTTGTAATTTTACATACACATTATTCACCCCTTTGTGTCTTCGCCCACCAAATTTGTGTTTGTATTATCAGCTGTTAGTGCAACAACTTGTTTTCATTTATTACTCTATATAGATCAGTGGTTCTCAATTTTTTTAAAGCTGCGACCCCCAACCAGTCGTAAGTTGAGGACTAAACCGGTCGTAAGTTGAGGACTACCCAACCGGTCGTAAGTCGAGGATTTTCCCTGCCCGGGAGCGCCGCGCATGCGTGGTGCTGCCCCTGCGCCGGCCGAGATGTAGCTGGCAAGCGGCAGAAACGGAGCAGGCCGACCACTGGCGGGGCGCAGCAGTTAGGGTGCAGTACTGCAGGCCACTTTAGCTGACTGTGTTCAGCAGGTCAGCGGTTCAAATCTCACTGGCTCAAGGTTGACTCAGCCTTCCATCCTTCCGGGGTAGGTAAAATGAGGACCCAGATTGCTGGGGGCAATGTATATATATATATATATATATATATATATATATATATATATATATATATATATATATATATATACATTGCTTACTGGTGTACACCGCTTAGAGCAGTGGTTCTCAACCTTTTTAATGCCGCGACCCCCAACCGGTCGTAAGTCGAGGACTACTCAACTGGTGCAGCACCGTTTGCAGAATGGGACTTTTGGCGGGCTCAGCAGGGCAGAGACAGCCTGGACAATTCCTATTGGCTTTTGAAAGCCAATAGAATTAGACTCTATTCAAGAGAGTCTATTCTATTGGCTTTCAAAAGCCAATAGAATAAAAGGGAGTAGCACAGCTAAGGAAAAGGGGGGAAAAAATGGTGGGCTGCGTTGTTTGGAGACCCCCGTGAAATGGTCGTTCGACCCCACAGGTTGAGAACCACGGGCTTAGAGAGTGCTTGCACTTAAAGCGGTATATAAGTCTCATAAATAAATAAATAATAAATAAACTTGAGTGTCTTTCATGCCACATTTTTACTGCTCTTTGCATTAAGCTCTTAATTTCAACTCCAACCAAATGTTTTTGAAAAGTCCCTCCATCCTTCCAGTCCCTCAGGATTCTGGCATTCAAGTGTTTCAATGTCATAAAGGATTAATCCATTTGCTTCTTCCACCTTTCCTGGTGGGTAGGAACATGAATTTTTGGTTGTACATCCCTGGCCAGTGACTGTTGAAAAGTATGCTGACACTGAGAAGGATGAGAATAAAGGATTTAGGAAACATTTCTTAGTTTTCTCTTCACTTTTAATGGTGTAGCATTGAGATACATTAATAAAAGTATGTACTGTATCCGTCTGGTCATCTAGACAAGGCCTGTTGAGCATCCCCATTATTATTATTATTTATACTTTGCTTATGTTTTTCTTTCATTTCCCGTATGCTTAATTTTATTTTTTTGTACACTGTTCCTCCCCAAGTTGAGAAAGAAAGAGTTGCTCACGTGCACGTATACTTAATTTCGAACTGAAACATTGGTCCTCATCCCCGAGACAGAGAACAGGTCCACTTTCTTCAGAAACACCATTTTGTTTGCAAGAGCCAGGGCAGACACGCCCGTTGGGTTTAAGGATCTCACGCCCTGGAACTGCAGAAAGGAAGTTTCCGATTTAGCAAATAGTTTAACAGCCACAATCCTTTTTGAAATATTTATAGCCCAACTAAGTGCCCTCTAAGCATTTTGACTATGGTTTTTATAATTCTCAGTCAGGAAAAGATTTGTTTTCCCCAAATAGCTGATCACCTTGTGTTCCTACTGGAGTAGAGTGTGAAATCTGGAATGCACCATTTCTTAATGAACTTCAAGCACATAGTGGAGTTTTTAGAAATAATGCAAAATAAACCTTTTTAACCTCCCCTCTTGCGCCTTCCGATTTTTGTCAGAAGGAACCAGATCATTCCACGGATGCTGGAGAGGGTTTCCAAAAACGCTGTCCTTTTCACTACAACTTCTTTCTAAGGATTTTCACGCTACTTGATCCCTCCACCACCAAAATACAAGGTGCTGAAAACAAGGAGAATCTACTCTTTCAAATGGAGAGTCTGCTGGCTGTTAGAATGGATATTTTAATCTCAGGTTACTTACTGGGAAGAGGTGCAGTATTACAACCATCGTTCTCACAACATGCTATTCTCTTCTGTTGGTACTTTCCGGCTAGTGACGTGACGCTATGATAAGCATTAGAACATTGCTCGGCTTTTGCACATGACTTGGCAGTAAAGGAGAGTGGAGAAGGGGCTGCAAAAATTAATCAGAAAAAATCAAAACCCCATTGTGGCCAATAATGGAAAAATAAAAACATCAAGGTTTCCAATTTAAAGGTTTAAACTCAGATACATCTGAGGATCAATTCTAACCGGCTGAATAGATTTAAGTTGAAGATAGGAAGGCATAAATGTTGGGTTGCTCCCTCCAGGTATGCTTAAATGGAAATAATGGAGATATTAATAATGATTTGAGGGGAATGAGGTACAGTATACTAAAAATATCAGATATCGTTCTGTTCCTGGATTGGTGGCCACCAGACCTAGGAAACAGGCCAGGTATGATGAAAGATCAGTTATGATTTTCCCCAAGTCCTATAAGTTACTCCTTGATGCTCTGGAGACCAAAGGATGAAAATGGCAGCCATCATTAATACTGAAAGTGCATTTCACTCACTCATGGTGCTGCGAAAGGAATACGTAAGGCAATGTTTTTGTCCGCTCCACATTCCATCAACTGCATGTCCTCATTTCTGCATTCACCCCCGCAGGCAAAACAGGTCTGGCATTTCAAAGATGCCACTGCAGATAGAAAAAAAAGAAGGAAGGAAGGAAGGAAGGGAGGGAGGGAGGAAGGGAGGGAGGAAAGAAGGAAGAAAGGAAGAAAAAGAACGAAAGAAAGAAAGAAAGAAAGAAAGAAAGAAAGAAAGAAAAAGGGAGGGAGGAAGGAAGGCAATTTTTAATTAGTGATGCTGCACTTCTAGCAATGTTCGAGATGTGTAATGAGATAATTACAGGTAGTCCTCAACTTACAAGCATTCCTTTAGTGACAATTCAAAGTATAGAGATTGTTTGAAAGAACCCACAATTGAAATTCTTTTCCTGTTTTGGAGAAATCCTTAACTACAATTTAGTGAAAATTCTTCCAGACTTCTGTTCCCTCCCAAATTTATCCTTGTGTCACTTACCTGTTGAGATGAGTGAAGAGAGGAGGCACAGGACAAGGATTCTAGCAGACATCATGATGACAGTGTGAATCGACTGTGTCTAGCGAAGGCATTTATGTGAGGCATTTATAGTTCCAGAAGTATGCCTGCCTTGGAGGATGAGTTTGAAGAATTCTGGTGAGGAGGTGGAATGGGAGACAATCAAATCCCACACAGAGTAGAGCAACATCGACTTACACAAGAAGTTGGAGAAAGGGAAAATGTGCACACAATAAGATGAGTAAGGCAGTTTTGTCACATTGATGGTGAAGGAAAACTTGATTTGTGTCTTATGTGGGGCCCATGTTTAGCAGAATCTTTGCGTGTCAGTAATGCCCATCTATTAATGGGGTAACAACTGAGGTTCAAAATCACCATTGGGTTGAAATTATTGTGGTAACATTTCAGGAGGAATCCCACTTGTGATCAGGCAGAGTAGAGGCCCCTGGCTCAATAGTACTGACTGTGAGAGAGATTTTGGAGTGCTAGTGGACAGTCACTTAAATAGGAGCCAGCTGTGTGCTGCAGCTGCCAAAAATGCCAACACCGTTCTAGGCTGCATTAAAAGAGAGATAGAATCAAGATCACATGAAGTGTTAGTACTGCTTTGCAATGCCTTGGTAGGACCACACTTGGAATATTGAATTCAGTTTTGGCTATAACTGGTTTAAAGGGCCTTTTAATGAGGGGCCTATTTAATAATAATAATAATAATGATGATAAAGTTGGAAGGGATCTTGCAGGTCATCTAGTCCAACCCCCTGCTCAGGTAAGAAACCCTATACCATTTCGGACAAATGGCTGTCCAGTTTCTTCTTAAAAACTTCCAGTGTTGGAGCATTCATGCTTCTGGAGGAAAGTTGTTCCACTGGCTAATTGTTCTAACTGTCAGGAAGTTTCTCCTTAGTTCTAGGTTGCTTTTCTCTTTGGTTAGTTTCCATCCATTGCTTCTTGTCCTGCCTTCAGGTCCTTTGGAAAATAGCTTGACTCGCTCTTCTTTGGGGCAGCCCCTGAGATATCGGAACACTGCTATCATGTCCCCTCTCGTCTTTCTCTTCGTTAAACTAGACATATCCAATTCCAGCAACCGTTCCTTATATGTTTTAGCCTCCAGTCCCCTAATCATCTTTGTTCCTCTTCTCTGTACTCTTTCTAGAGTCTCAACATCTTTTTTACCTCGTGTTGACCAAAACTGGATTCAGTATTCCAAGTGTGGCCTTACCAAGGCCTTGTAAAGTGGTATTAACACTTCACGTGATCTTGATTCTATCCCTCTGTTAATGCAGCCTAGCACTGTGTTGGATTTTTTGGCAGCTGCAGCACACTGCTGGCTCATATTTAAATGATTGTCCGCTAGGTCTCCAAGATCCTTCTCATAGTTACTACTACTGAGCAGAGTATCCCCTATACTATACTTGTACATTTGGTTTTTCTTGCCTAAATGTAGAACCTTACTTTTTTCACCATTGAATTTCATTTTCTTAGATAGCGCCCAGTGTTCAAGTCTGTCCAGATCCTTCTGTATCCTAAGCCTGTCTTCTGGAGTGTTGGCTATTCCTGCCAGCTTGGTGTCGTCTGCAAATTTGATGAGTTCCCCATCTATCCCCTTGTCCAGATCCTTTATGAAGATGTGGAAGAGCACTGGGCCCAGAACAGAGCCTTGGGGCACCCCACTACAGACTTCCCTCCGTGTAGATGTAGTTCTATTGAGGACCACACGCTGAGTCCGGCCGGTCAACCAACTATGGATACATCTGTTGGTGATGCTTTCTAACCCACATTTTTCTATCTTATCAAGTAGTAGGTTGTGATCTACTTTGTCAAATGCCTTACTGAAGTCCAAGTAAATTATATCCACAGCATTGCTCTGGTCCACTATTTTTGTCATTTGGAACCCCTGGGACCATTCTAAGCTTATTTCCAATGACACCCCTCTTTCACTTGCTTTAACTTAATTGCTTTACTAGTTCTTGTATAACACAAATTACTACCTCCAACAAATTTTTAATTAATATTGGTAAAGCATCCAGAGACATTAAGAGAATGGAAGCTATATAAATTATCTCAATAAGCATACCAGATTATCCAGGGTAAAATATCTTTATCCCCCTCTTGGCTCCCAGGGGTGAACTATAGGAGGTCTTTCAAAGGAAAGTTCCTAGAGATTATTGATATGAATACCTAAGAATGGATGCTATGAGAGACAACTTCCACCCTAGAAACCAGGAGATTGTGAGTTCCAGTCCTGCCTTAAGCATGAAAGCCGACTGAGTGACTTTGGGCCAGGCCTTCTCTCTCAGCCCAACCCACCTCACATACGGTAGTGGTCATGAGGAAAACAGGAGGAGAAAGAAGTATTATATATGTATAAAAATAATAGAGATGAGATAAAAAGGTATTAAAATAAATATCTCCTGCCACTTGTTTAATCGCTTGAATGAACTACAGAAGACTCGATTATTTGCATTCTTAGTTTATTTTGATTACAGCTTCATGACAATTGAAAGTTAAGAAACAACCTCACAGTGAGCGAGAATATTGAAGTGTAGTAATTAAATCGCATCACCCATCACCAACTCAAACCTTATACTTTAATCTCAAACTGGAGTGTCTTTCATCTCAAAATCTCATTGCTGTTTGCATTAAGCCCTTAATTTCAACTCCGACCAAATATTTTTGAAAAGTCCCTTCAACCTTCCAGTCCCTCAGGATTCTGGCATTCTAGTGTTTCAATGTCACAAATGATTAATCCATTTGCTAATTCCATCTTTCTTCTTGGGTAGAAACATGAATTCTTGTTTGCACATCCCTGGGCACTGACTGTTGAAAAATATGCTGACCCTGGGAAGGGTGAGAATAAAGGATTTAAGAAACAATTCTTAGTTTTCTCTTCACTTTTAATGGTGTAGCATTGAGATAAATTAACAAAAATATGTACTATATCTGTTTGGGCGTCTAGAATGTTCCTCCACAAATTGAGAAAGAAAGCATTGCTCACCTGCACGTATACTGAATTTTGTATTGAAACATTGGTCCTCATCCCCGAGACAGAGAATGGATCCATTTATTTCAGAAACACCATTTTGTTTGAAAGAGCTTGGGCAGACAAGCCCATTGGGTTTAAGGATGTCACGCCCTGGAACTGCAGAAAGGAAGCTTCCGAATTAGCAAATAGTTTCACAGCCACAATCCTTTTTGAAATATTTATAGCCCAACTAAATGCCCTCTAAGCATTTTGACTATGGTTTTTATAATTCTCAGTCAGGAAAAGATTTGTTTTCTCCAAATAGCTAATCACCTTGTGTTCCTATTGGAGTAGAGTGTGAAATCTGGAATGCACCATTTCTTAATGAACTTCAAGCACATAGTGGAGTCTTTAGAAATAATGCAAAATAAAACTTTAACTTCCTCCCCTCTTGCACCTTCCGATTTGTGTCAGAAGGAACCAGATCATTCCACTGATGCTGGAGGGGGCCTCCAAAAATGTTGTCCTTCTTTTCGCTACAACGTCTTTCTAAGGACTTGATCCCTTCACCACCAAACATACAAAGTGTTGAAAGCAAGGAGAATCTACTCTTTCAAAGGAAGAGTCTGCTGGCTGTTAGAATGGACATTTTAATCTCAAGTTACTTACTGGGAAGAGGTTCAGTATTACAGCCATCGTTCTCACAACATGCTATTCTTGCCTGCAGGTATTTTCTAGCTACTGACGTGACGCCATAATAAGCATTAGAACATTGCTCAACTGTTGCACATGATTTGGCAGTAAAGGAGAGTGGAGAAGGGGCTGCAAAATTTAATCAGAAAAAAAGAAAACCCCATTATGGTGGATAACAGAGAAATAAAAACATCAAGGCTTCAAATTTAAAGGTTTAAACTCAGATGCATCTGAGGATCAATTCTAACTGGTCGAGAATATTTAAATTGAGGACAGGAAGTCATAAATGTTGGATTGTTCCCTCCAGGTATGCTGAGATGAAATGGAAATAATGGAGATATTAATAATGTTTTGAGGTAAATGAGGTGTAGTATGATAAAAATTTCACTCACTCATAGTGCTACGAAAGGAAAATGTAAGGCAATACTTTTCGTCCGTTCCACATTCCACCAACTGCATGTCCTCATTTCGGCATTTATCCCCGCTGGCAAAACAGGTCTGGCATTTCAAAGATGCCACTGCAGATAGAAGAAGAAAAAGAAGGAAGGAAGGAAGGAAGGAAGGAAGTTAGGAAGAAAAAGAAAGAAAGAAGAAAGAAAGATAAAGAAAGAAAGAAAGATGATAAGGACGAAAGGAAGGGAGGGAGAGTGGGAGAAAGGATGAAAAAGGAAGAAAAGGAAAGAAAGCAAAAAGAAAGAAAGAAAAAGAAAGAAAAAGGAATGAAGGGAGGGAGGGAAGGAGGAAGAAAGAAAGAATGAAGAATAAAAGAAAGAAAAAGAAAGAAAAAGGGAGGGTGGGAGGGAGGGAGGAAGGAAGGCAATTTTTAATTAGTGATGCTATACGTCTAGCAATGTTCTAGATGTGTAATAAGATACAGGTAGTCCTCAACTTACAACCATTCCTTTAGTGACAATTCAAAGTATAGAGATTGCTTGAAAAAACCCAAAATTGAAGTTCTTCCCCTATTTTGGAGAAATCCTTAACCACAATTTAGTCAAAATTCTTCCAGACTTCTCTTCCCTCCCAAATTTACCTTTGTGTGACTTACCTGTTGAGATGACTGAAGAGAGGAGGCACAGGACAAGGATTCTAGCAGACATCATGATGACAGTGTGAATCGACTGTGTCTAGCGAAGGCATTTATGTGAGGCATTTATAGTTCCTGGAGTATGCCTACCTCGGAGGATGAGTTTGAAGAATTCTGGTGAGGAGGTGGAAGGGGAGACAACCAAATCCCACACAGAGTAGAGCAACATCAACTTACACAAGAAGTTGGAGAAAGGGAAAATGTGCACACAATCCATCAAGATGAGTAGGCAGTTTTGTCATATTGATGGTGAAGGAAAACTTGATTTGTGCTCTTATGTGGGGCCCATGTTCAGCATAAGCTTTGTATGTCAATAATGCTCATCTATTATTGGGGAAGAAATGAGGTTCAAAGTCACCACTGGGTTGAAATTATTGTGGTAACATTTCAGGAGGAACCACACTTGAGATCAGGCAGAGTAGAGGCCCCTGGCTCAATAGTACTGACTGTGAGAGAGATTTTGGAGTGCTAGTGGACAGTCACTTAAATAGGAGCCAGCCGTGTGCTGCAGCTGCCAAAAAAGCCAACACCGTTCTAGGCTGCATTAACAGAGAGATAGAATCAAGATCACATGAAGTGTTAGTACCGCTTTATAATGCCTTGGTAGGACCACACTTGGAATATTGAATCCAGTTTTGGCTATAACTGGTTTAAAGGGCCTTTTAATGAGTGGCCTGATTGAAAGATTCTTTTTTGTTGTGAAGTATTAGAAAGAGACGTTGTGGGTTAGGCCAACCGGAATGTGAATTTGGGGTTGGGCAAAGGTGGAAGAGAATCCTTTCCTTGAGCAAAAGATTAGCCATTTGAAAAGAAACCCAAGGGCTTCTCTTAATCATTAATTTTTTAACAATAACAGGAACTACGTTGCGTACAGAAAGAAATGGTTCAACCTGTATCTTTCTTTATGAATCTGATCTTTTGAAATGATGGATAGTGCTTGGTTCCCTGTCATGATTTTTCAGCTTTAAAGTGCAAAGAATTTTGGTTGACGCATATTAAAATGAATGAAAATGATTAAGATTGTTTTAGGATTTGAGCTTTGGTTCTGCACAGGAGATAAAATCAGTTAGATTGTAGATGTAGATCTTGATTCAAATACTAAATTAGGCCTGTTACATTTCTCCATGAGTGTGAACATCATATTCAACCAGCTAAAAATCGAGGGAGGCAAAAAAGCTCAAAGGACAGGACAGTAATGATTCAAACCATTGAATAAATTTTGCCCCACGGTTAAGGCACACCATTTGGAATATTAAGATGAATAGTTTCATGGTAATTCCACAACATCGGTCCACAATCACCGATGGAGCCAGGACTGGAATGCCCGTGTGGAAGGTCAAAAGTCTTCATCAGGGTTCGGTCCAAGCTGGGAATAAACAATATGGCGACTGCTTTAGAAAGAAGGTTGTAGTTTATTAAGGAGGGTTGCCAGACAGAAAGATCGCTCTGGAAAGAAGAAAAGTGAGCACATGTAGTAGGGAATGGATTTTTATACCCTCTTGGGCTTTTGTTTGGAGTTGTTTCCTGTTCCTGTTTGAGGCTTTGTTTTTCCTGTGTCATGTATTTGACCTGAGTCTGACTGTGCCCATTTGGCATTTGTGGGTTAATCCTATTATGTCCTTTCTTATAGTTTGGGTGGGGTATGTAGATTTTAGGTATCTTTGTCTTCCTAAGCTTCTAACTGGAGGGCTGTAACCTTCCTGAATGGATTATTACATTTGCATTTCCACAGAGCTGGTTTCTGTTTGGGGGAGGGAGACTTGGGGCTATTAAGAAAAAGTGGGCATGCTTTTCTGCCTCTTTAAGATCATTTGAGGAAATATAATATTCTACCCTTTTAATATTTCCTTCTCTGAGGGGGCTGACTTCCCACAACCAAGGGTCAAATCATAGAGCAGTGATGGTGAACCTTGTGTCAAAAATGTGTCAAAAAATTTGGAAATGTATCCAGAATTTGGAAACATTTATTCTGCTGGCATATCACATATATAAAGGGAGTCCTCGGCTTACAACAGTTTGTTTAGTGACCGTTAAAGTTTACATCGGCACTGAAAAAAGTGATTTATGACTATTTTTCACATGACCGTGGCAGCATCCCCAGGGTCACGTGATCAAAATTTAGAGGCTTGGCAACTGACTCAGATTGATGACGGCTGCAGTGTCCCTGGGGGTCACGTGATCCCCTTTTGTGACCATCTGATAAGCCAGATTGCCTTAACAACCAAGTTACTAACTTGGTTGTTAAGTGATTTACTTAACAACTGTGTCAAGAAAGGACGTAAAATGGGACAGAGAAGGCCGTGATCTTTCATTTAACAATTGTCTCGCTTAACAATAGAAATTTAGGGCTCCATTGTGTTCGTAAGGCAAGGACCATCTGTACACACACACACACACACACACACACACACACACACAAACAGACAGACACGAAACAATTCTCTATCTCTCCTACATCTAGGTCAGGGGTGGAGAACCTTGCCTCTTTTATGACTTGTGGACTTCAACTCCTAGAATTGGCTACCTTCCTCTTTAGTGGATAAAGAATTGGAATGAGGTTCAGCTTTTTTTACTTAACTGTGAAAAACAGAAGCTGTATTTACTCACAATTCCACTTTATTTGCACAACTGCAATATTGGCTAACTGAATGGAATCATGCAATATGGTAGGCCACTAAATCACAATTATCCAATGTTGAAACTATTCAAACCTAGTTGTTACTGCAGGTGACATGGTTAAATCTACATGAAGATCCAGTGGATCTCCTCCTCCTCCTCCTCCTCTTCCTCTTTTCTTTTTCCATTTTCCTGCCCTGTGATTCATCATATTTTGCTTAAAGTCCAGATTCTCTTAATACAATTTTCAGTAGTTATATAAATTATCTCAATAAGCATACCAGATTATCCAGGGTAAAATATCCTTATCCCCCTTTTGACTCCCAAGGGTGAACTACAGGAGGTCTTTGAAAGGAAAATTCCTTGAGATTATTGATATGAATACTTAAGAATGGATGCTATGAGGGACAACTTTCACCCTAGAAACCAGGAGATTGTGAGTTCTAGTCCTGCCTTAAGGATGAAAGCTGACGGGGTGACTTTGGGCCAGGCCTTCTCTCTCAGCCCAACTGACCTCACATACGGTAGTGGTCATGAGGAAAACAGGAGGAGAAAGAAGTATTATGTATTTATAAAAATAATAGAGATGAGATAAAAAGCTATTAAAATGAACTTGAATGAACTACATAAGACTCGATTATTTGCATTCTAGTTTATTTTGGTTACAGCTTCATGACAGTTGAAAGTTAAGAAAGAACCTCACAGTGGGCTAGAATATCACAGTGTAGTAATAAAATCCCATCACCCATCACCAACTCAAATCTTAAACTTTAATCTTAAACTTCAGTGTCTTTCATCTAAAATTCTTATTGCTCTTTGGATTAAGTCCTTAATTCCAACTCCGACCAAATGTTTTTGAAAGGTCCCTCCATCCTTCTAGTGCCTGAGGATTCTGGCATTTTATTGTTCCAATGTCGAAAATTACTAGTCCATTTCCTTCTTCTGTCCTTCCTCTTGGGTAGGAACAGAAATTCCTGGTTGTACATCCCTGGCCATTGATTATTGACAAGTATGCTGACACTGGGAAGGGCAAGAATAAAGGATTTAGGACACATTTCTTAGTTTTCTATTCACTTGTAATGGCGTAGCATTGAGATAAATTAACAAAAGTATATACTGTATCTGTTTGGTCATCTAGACAAGGCCTGTTGAGCATTCCCCTTACTTGCAAGGTAAATAAATAGTAGATGAGGTAACAGGTCTTTGTTTGGTAGGGCACTCTCTCCCCTGATGCATGTCCTACTCCCATTCTGTCAACTGAGAACTGGACAGCCATTTGTCTGAAATGGTATAGGGTTTCCTGCCTGAGCAGGGGGTTGAACTAGATAACCTCCAAGGTCCCTTCCAACTTTATTATTATTATTAATATTATTACCCCCAAATTAGTAAAATCAGTTTTAATCCAAATTAAATCTATTTTGTTCTCTTATGCACTTAAAAAAAAAAGAACTGAACATTGCCAATGAATGAAATATTCTCCCAAGGAATGACTTCCTATTAGTTTTACTTTGTTTATGTTTTTCTTCCATTTCCCGTATGCTTAATTTTACTTTTTTCTAGAATGTTCCTCCCCAAATTGAGAAAGAAAGAGTTGCTCACAAACACGCATACTGCACTTCGAACTGAAACATTGATCCTCATCTCCGAGACAGAGAACGGGTCCACTTTCTTCAGAAACACCATTTTGTTTCAAAGAGCCTGGGCAGACAAGCCCGTTGGGTTTAAGGATGTCACGCCCTGGAACTGCAGAAAGGAAGCTTCCGAATTAGCAAATAGTTTCACAGCCACAATCCTTTCTGAAGTATTTATAGCCCAACTAAGTGCCCTCTAAGCATTTTGACTATGGTTCTTATAATTCTCAGACAGGAAAAGATTTGTTTTCCCCAAATAGCTAATCACCTTGTGTTCCTTCTGGAGTAGAGTGTGAAATCTGGAATGCACAATTTCTCAATGAACTTCAAGGATATAATGGAGTCTTTAGAAATAATGCAAAAAAATCTTTAATCTCCTCCCCTCTTGCACCTTCCAATTTCTATCAGAAGGAACCAGATCATTCCACGGATGCTGGAGAGGGTTTCCAAAAACGTTGTCTTCCTTTTCTCTACAACGTCTTCCTAAGGATTTTCATGCTACTTGATCCCTCCACCACCAAACATACAAGGTGCTGAAAGCAAGGAGAATCTACTCTTTCAAACGGAGAATCTGCTGGCTGTTAGAATGGACATTTTAATCTCAGCTTACTTACGGGGAAGAGGTGCAGCATTACAGCCATCGTTCTCACAACATGCTACTCTTGCCTGCAGGTATTTTCCAGCTACTGACGTGACGCCATAATAATAAGCATTATAACATTGCTCAACTTTTGCACATGACTTGGCAGTAAAGGAGAGTGGAGGAGAGACTGCAAAATTTAATAAAAAAGAAAAAAGAAAACTCCATTATGGCAGATAACAGAGAAATAAAAACATCAAGGCTTCCAATTTAAAGGTTTAAACTCAGATGCATCTAGTGATCAATTCTTAGTGGCTGAGAAGATTTAAGTTGAGGATAGGAAGGCATAAATGTTGGGTTGCTCCCTCCAGGTACGCTGAGATGAAATGGAAATAATGGAGATATTAATAATGTTTTGAGGGGAATGAGGTACAGTATGATAAAAATAACAGATATCATTCTGTTCCTGGATTGGTGGCCACCAGACCTAGAAACAGCCCAGGTATGATGAAAGATCTGTTGTGATTCCTACCAAGGCCTATAAGTTACTCCTTGATGCTCTGGGGACCAAAGGATGAAAATGGCAGCCATCATTAATACTGAAAGTGCATTTCACTCACTCATAGTGCTGCGAAAGGAATATGTAAGGCAATATTTTTCGTCCACTCCACATTCCGCCAACTTCATGTCCTCATTTCTGCATTCATCCCCACAGGCAAAACAGGTCTGGCATTTCAATGATGCCACTGCAAATAGAAGAAGAAAAAGAAGGAAGGAAGGAAGGAAGGAAGGAAGGAAGGAAGGAAGGAAGGAAGGAAGTAAGTAAGTTAGAACAAGAAAGAAAGAAGAAAAAAAGATAAAGAAAGAAAGAAAAAAGAAAAAGGGAGAAAGGATGGAAGCGAGGGAGGAAGGAAGGAAGAAAGAAAAAAAAGAAAGAAAGAAAGAGAAAAAGAAAGAAAAAGAAAGAAAGAAAAGGGAATGAAGGGAGGGAAGGAGGAAGGAAGAAAGAAAGAAAAAACAGAAAGAAAGAAAAAGAAAGAAAGAAAGACAGACAGAGAGAAAGAAAGAAAAAGAAAGAAAAAAGGGAGGGAGGGAGAAAGAAAGGAAGAGAAATAAATAAATAAATAAATAAATAAATAAATAAATAAATAAATAAAGAAAGACAAAGAAAGAAAAGGGAAGGGAGGAAGGAAAGCAATTTTTCATTAGTGATGCTGTACTTCTAGCAATGTTCGAGATGTGTAATGAGATAATTACAGGTAGTCCTCAACTTACAACCATTCCTTTAGTGACAATTCAAAGTATAGAGATTGCTTGAAAGAACCCACAATTGAAGTTCTTCCCCTATTTTGGAGAAATCCTTAATCACAATTTAGTCAAAATTCTTCCAGACTTCTCTTCCCTCCCAAATTTACCCTTGTGTGACTTACCTGTTGAGATGAGTGAAGAGAGGAGGCACAGGACAAGGATTCCAGCAGACATCATGATGACAGTGTGAATCGACTGTGTCTAGCGAAGGCATTTATGTGAGGCATTTATAGTTCCTGGAGTATGCCTACCTTGGAGGATGAGTTTGAAGAATTCTGCTGAGGAGGTGGAAGTGGAGCTGAGGATGTCAATCAAATTCCACACAGAGTAGAGCAACGTCGACTTACACAAGAAGTTGGAGAAAGAGAAAATGTGCACACAATCCATTAAGAGGAGTAAGGCAGTTTTGTCATATTGATGGTGAAAGAAAACTTGATTTGTGATCTTATGTGGGGCCCATGTTTAGCAGAAGCTTTGTGTGTCAGTAATGCCCATCAATGGGGTAACAAATGAGGTTCAAAATCACCATTGGGTTGAAATTATTGTGGTAAGATTTCAGCAGGAACCACACTTGTGATCAGGCAGAGTAGAGATCCCTGGCTCAATAGTACTAACTGTGAGAGAGATTTTAGAGTGCTAGTGGTCAGTCACTTGAATATGAGCCAGCCGTGTGCTGCAGCTGTCAAAAAAGCCAACACGGTTCTAGGCTGCATTAACAGAGGGATAGAATCAAGATCACATGAAGTGTTAGTGCCGCTTTATAATGCCTTGGTAGGACCACACTTGGTATATTGAATCCAGTTTTGGTTGCCACAGTATAAAACTGGTGCGAACTGGTTGAATCCCACCACTGGTTGAGACTCTAGAAAGAGTGCAGAGAAGAGCAACACAGATGATTAGGGGACTGGAGGCTAAAACGTATAAAGAACAGTTGGTGGAATTGGGTATGTCTAATCTAATGAAAAGAAGGACTAGGGGTGACATGATAGCAGCATTCCAATGTTTGAGGGGCTGCCACAAAGAACAGGGGATCAACCTATTCTCCAAAGCACCTGAAGGCAGAACAAGAAGCAAAGGATGGAAACTAATCAAGGAGAGAAGCAATCTAGATCTAAGGAGATATTTCCTGATAATGAGAACAATTAATTATTGGAACAAGTTTCTTCCAGAGGTTGTGGGTGCTCCAACACTGGAGGCTTTTAAGAAAAGATTGGACAACCATTTGTCTGACATGGTGTAAGTTTTCCTGCCAGAACAGGGGATTGGACTAGAAAACCTCCAGGGTCCCTTCCAAACAGATTTGGACCAGTTCCATAGAGAGAGGTTTTTCCACAGACCGGAGGGCCCATGGCTTTATGTGCTGCCTGAATCTCGTGGATGGAGCTTTGCTTGTTTTGGTGGCCCGGTTGCTGACATGCCATGGACCGGTACTGGTCCACAGACCAAGGGTTCGGGACCCCTGTGTTACATTGTTATTTACCAGGAAAGTGTGATAAAAAAGTGTCCTCAAGGTCCTTCTCGCTAGCATCTCTATCTATGGACTGAAGCACTGGTGACACTCCTAATCATCAAGGTTGAACATGTCTATTCTGTCCAGTGAGGCCAGTTTGCCATGCTCACAGATAGGAGAGACATGACACGCTCAAAAAACCACCCATTCCTAAAACCATTTATTGTAAATCACCCTGAATTCAATACGGTCAAGTTCCATTAGTGTTGCACTAGATTGCAACATTTGCAAGAATTCACATAAATGAGCTCTGCAACGTTTTGGACCGTTCAGTAAGAAAGTCCAGAATTATGACGTGTGTGGGTGGGAAAGGAGGATGGAGAGGTGTGAGAAATAGTAGCTGGTTGAATGAGGAAATAATTGAACCTGGTCCCTGTAAGGCTTGGAGCCAGCTCCCTTGGCCTCCACCCTTGTGGTAAACTGTTGGTCTGCTTTCAGCTTCCCTCTCAGAGACTTTGTTGTACCTTTGATTTTCCAAAGAATTGAGAAAGGCTGGCAAACTCTGGTACTAGTTTTCCAGTGGCTAAAAACTCAGCCTGAAACCTGAGTTTGGCATGGGATTGATTTATGCACCCAGTTCCTTGTTTCTTTGGTCCTGATCAGTGGGGAAGACGTGGACCCTGCCCTGTGAAGGCTCCACAAACTCATTCCTTCCAGAAGAGCCAGATTGTTAAAGTGTGAGTACAGGACATCAGGGTGATTTTACTGGATCTGAATATGGTTGTCAAGCTTTCACTGTATGTTCAGTGTGAAATATAAAGGGAGGAGCACTTTGAGTACTTTGATAATTGTACCCTGGCCCCACTCAATGTTTTGCACTGCAGCCCTCAGCCAGCTACTCAAGAAATTTTACCCTCCCCTTTAGTGGATAAAGAATTGGAATTGGACGAGGTTCAACTTTTTTACTTAACTGTGAAAAACAGAAGCTGTATTTACTCACAACTGGTTATTCTATTTTCTTTATTTGCACAATTGCAATATTGGCTAACTGAATGGAATCATGCAATATGGTAGGCCACTAAATCACAATTATCCAATGTTGAAACTATTCAAACCTAGTTGTTACTGCAGGTGACATGGTTAAATCTACATGAAGATCCAGTGGATCTCCTCCTCCTCCTCCTCCTCCTCCTCCTCCTCCTCCTCCTCCTCCTCCTCCTCCTCCTCCTCCTCCTCCCTTCTTTTTCCATTTTTCCTACCCTGTGATTCATCATATTTTGCTTATAGTCCAGATTCTCTTAACACAACTTTCAGTGTTAAAAAAAAACTTCAAGTGTTTTTCAACCTCAGTATTCCAGCTGGAGAGTTTTGGAACTTGAAGTCCACATTTTCTAAAGTTGTGGAGGTTGAGAAATCTTGCACTAGATGGTAGCCCCTGTCTATTTTGGGTGATGTTGGAATAGGGCTAACTGTGGGAAACTATTGGGGAATTCCAGAGATTATGTCTAGACTAGAACCTAGCCATATTTTAATACTAATCTCCAGTGCTTTTTTCGTAAAAACAAAAGGTTCTGGAACTCACACATGTCATTCGCCTTGCCTATCCTACAAGGTTCCATCCAAAAAAAGTGCCAGAATTCTGTTCTGTGCATTCTATGACAAAAAAGCCCTGCTAATTACACATATGGGAATGCTGATTTAAATTTGTAATTTAAATTTGCCCTCTCCCAGCCACCCCCCCCCCCCGGGACCTGCCCGCCTCTCCAGCCTCCTGAGCACCATCGCAGTGGCGGGGTTGTGGGAGCCCCTTTCCACACCGGGAAGCCCATTGCATGCGAGAGGGGCGCGGCCGGAGTGCCAGCTCCCACTCGGAAGGCGCCGCTTCTCTCCTCCTGGCCCGGCCACCTGGCCTCCGACGCACATGTGGGCATCGCCGTCACCTCGCCTTCTTCCCCGCCCCCTGGCTGCTTCTGAGGCACGGAGCCCGGCAAGCCAGGAAGGATCCTGCCCGGCACCTCCACGGCCGCGCCGGGCACCAGAGGGCCTACGCAGCGGAAAGGGCGGCCGGGGGCGGAGTGCAGCTGGGCAACCAGGAGGGATGGAGACTAGTTCGATGCTGCAGCTCAGCTCAGCTCAGCCGGCAGCGGTGGAGCAGCCCAGCGGCAGCGCCAGCAACGGCCCAGACCCGGCTCGGCTCGGACTGGCCGCTGAGCCAGCCCAGGGCAGCATCAGGGGTGCGCACGATGGCACTGCAGTGGCAGGAGCAGGCGCTGTCAGAGGAGAAGGGCACCCTGGAGGTGGAGGAGCTGGCAGAGGGGGAGGAGGAGGAGGAGGAGGAGGAGGGTGGCGGCAGCCACGGCCGGATAGAGCAGTGGTGTCTCAATTTCCAAGACCATCAAAAATATGTGTTTTCCAATGGTTTTAGGCGACCCCTGTGAAAGCGTTGTTTGACCCCCCAAAAGGTTGCGACCTACAGGTTGAGAACCGCTGGTATAGGGGGTACCTTGCTCAATAGTAGTAACTGTGAGAGGGACCTCGGAGTCCTAGTGGACAATCATTTAAATATGAGCCAGCAGTTTGCTGCAGCTGCCAAAAAAGCCAACACAGTGCTGGGCTGCATTAACAGAGGGATAGAATCAAGATCACGTGAAGTCTAAATACCACTTTACAATGCCTTGGTAAGGCCACACGTGGAATACTGCACCCAGTTTTGGTCACCACGATGTAAAAAAGATGTTGAGACTCTAGAAAGAGTACAGAGAAGAGCAACAAAGATGATTAGGGGACTGGAGGCTAAAACATATAAGGAACGGTTGCTGGAATTGGGTATGTCTAGTTTAAAGAAGAGAAGGACGAGGGGGGACATGATAGCAGTCTTCCAGTATCTCAGGGGCTGCCCTAAAGAAGAGAGAGTCAAGCTATTCTCCAAAGCGCCTGAAGGCAGGACAAGAAGCAATGGGTGGAAACTCATCAAGGAGAGAAGCAACCTAGAACTAAGGAGAAACTTCCTGACAGTTAGAACAATTAGCCAGTGGAACAACTTTCCTCCAGAAGCATGAATGCTCCAACACTGGAAGTTTTTAAGAAGAAACTGGACAGCCATTTGTCCGAAATGGTATAGGGTTTCTTACCTGAGCAGGGGGTTGGACTAGATGACCTGCAAGATCCCTTCCAACTTTATCATCATTATTATTATTATTAAATAGGCCCCTCATTAAAAGGCCCTTTAAACCAGTTATAGCCAAAACTGAATTCAATATTCCAAGTGTGGTCCTACCAAGGCATTGCAAAGCAGTACTAACACTTCATGTGATCTTGATTCTATCTCTCTGTTCATACAGCCTAGAACGGTGTTGGCTTTTTTGGCAGCTGCAGCACACGGCTGGCTCCTATTTAAGTGACTGTCCACTAGCACTCGAAAATCCTTCTCACAGTCAGTACTATTGAGCCAGGGGCCTCTACTCTGCCTGATCACAAGTGTGGTTCCTCCTGAAATGTTACCACAATAATTTCAACCCAATGGTGATTTTGAACCTCATTTCTTACCCCATTAATAGATGGGCATTACTGACACGCAAAGCTTCTGCTAAACATGGGCCCCACATAAGAGCACAAATCAAGTTTTCCTTCACCATCAATGTAACAAAACTGCCTTACTCATCTTGATGGATTGTGTGCACATTTTCCCTTTCTCCAACTTCTTGTGTAAGTCGATATTGCTCTACTCTGTGTGGGATTTGATTGTCTCCCCTTCCACCTCCTCAAGAGAATTCTTCAAACTCATCCTCCAAGGTAGGCATACTCCAGGAACTATAAATGCCTCACATAAATGCCTTTGCTAGACACAGTTGATTCACGCTGTCATCATGATGTCTGCTAGAATCCTTGTCCTGTGCCTCCTCTCTTCACTCATCTCAACAGGTAAGTGACACAAGGGTAAATTTGGGAGGGAAGAGAAGTCTGGAAGAATTTTCATTAAATTATGGTTAAGGATTTCTCCAAAATATAGGAAGAACTTCAATTGTGGGTTCTTTCAAGCAATCTCTATACTTTGAATTGTCAGTAAAGGAATGGTTGTAAGTTGAGGACTACCTGTAATTATCTCATTACACATCTCGAACATTGCTAGAAGTACAGCATCACTAATGAAAAAATGGCTTCCTTCCTCCCTCCCTCCCTCCCTCTCTCTCTCCTTCTTTCTTTCTTTCTTTCTTTCTTTCTTTCTTTCTTTCTTTCTTTCTTTCTTTCTTTCTTTCTCCTCCTTCCCCCTCCCTCCCTTTTTCTCTTTCTTTCTTTCTTTCTTTCTTTCTTTCTTTCTTTCTTTCTTTCTTTCTTTCTTTCTTTTTTTCTTTCTTTTCTATCTGCAGCGGCATCTTTGAAATGCCAGACCTGTTTTTCCTGCAGGGATGAATGCAGAAATGAGGACATGCAGTTGGTGGAATGTGGAGAGGATGAAAAATATTGCCTTACATTTTCCTTTAGTACCACTATGTGTGAGTAAAATGCACTTTCAGTATTAATGATGGCTGCCATTTTCATCCTTTGGTCCCCAGAGCATCAAGGAATAACTTATAGGCCTTGGTGGGAATCACAACAGATCTTTCATCATACCTGGGCTGTTTCTAGGTCTGGTGGCCACCAATCCAGGAACAGAATGATATCTGTTATTTTTATCATACTGTATCTCATTCACCTCAAAACATTATTAATATCTCCATTATTTCCATTTCAATCTCAGCATACCTAGAGGGAGCAACCCAACATTTACGCCTTCCTATCCTCAACTTAAATCTTCTCAGCCACTAAGAATAGATCCTCAGATGCATCTGACTTTAAATAGGAAGTCTTGATGTTTTTATTTCTCTGTTATTGGCCACAATGGGCTTTTGTTTTTATCTGATTAAATTTTGCAGTCTCTCCTCCACTCTCCTTTACTGCCAAGTCATGTGCAAAAGCTGAGCAATGTTCTATTGGTTATCATAGCGTCACGTCACTAGCTGGAAAGTACCAACAGATGAGAATAGCATGTTGTGAGAATGATGGCTGTAATACTGCACTTCTTCCCAGTAAGTAACCTAAGATTAAAATATCCATTCTATCAGCCAGCAGACTCTCCGTTTGAAAGAGTAGATTCTTGTTGCTTTCAGCACCTTGTATGTTTGGTGGTGGAGGGATCAAGTAGAATGAAAATCCCTAGAAAGAGGTTGTAGCGAAAAGAAGGACAACATTTTGTCTTTCTTTAAAATTTTATTTTGTATTATTTCTAAAGACTCCACTATGTGCTTGAAGTTCATTAAGAAATGGTGCATTCCAGATTTCACACTCTACTCGAGTAGGAACACGAGGTGATCAGCTGTTTGGGGAAAACAAATCTTTTCCTAACTGAGAATAAAAACCATAGTCAAAATGCTTAGAGGGCATTTAGTTGGGCTATAAATATTTCAGAAAGGATTATGGCTATGAAATGATTTGCTAATTCGGAAGCTTCCTTTCTGCAGTTCCAGGGCGTGACATCCTTAAACCCAACGGGTTTGTCTGCCCAGGCTCTTACGAAGAAAATGGTGTTTCTGAAATAAATGGATCCGTTCTCTGTCTCGGGGATGAGGACCAATGTTACAAAGCGAAATTAAGTATACGTGCACGTGAGCAACTCTTTCTTTCTCATTTCAACGGTGAAAAAAGCAAGGTTCTACATTTAGGCAAGAAAAACCAAATGCACAAGTACAGCATAGGTGGCACCATGCTCAATAGTAGTAACTGTGAGATGGACCTCGGAGTCCTAGTAGACAATCACTTAAATATGAGCCAGCAGTGTGCGGCAGCTGCCAAAAAGGCCAACACAGTGCTAGGCTGCATTAACAGAGGGATAGAATCAAGATCACGTGAAGTATTAATACCACTCTTTAATGCCTTGGTAAGGCCACACTTGGAATACTGAATCCAGTTTTGGTCAACACGAGGTAAAAAAGATGTTGAGACTCTAGAAAGAGTACAGAGAAGAGGAACAAAGATGATTAGGGGACTGGAGGCTAAAACATATAAGGAACGGTTGCTGGAATTGGATATGTCTAGTTTAACGAAGAGAAAGACGAGAGGGGACATGATAGCAGTGTTCCGATATCTCAGGGGCTGCCCCAAAGAAGAGCGAGTCAAGCTATTTTCCAAAGGACCTGAAGGCAGGACAAGAAGCAATGGATGGAAACTAACCAAAGAGAAAAGCAACCTAGAACTAAGGAGAAACTTCCTGACAGTTAGAACAATTAGCCAGTGGAACAACTTTCCTCCAGAAGCATGAATGCTCCAACACTGGAAGTTTTTAAGAAGAAACTGGACAGCCATTTGTCCGAAATGGTATAGGGTTTCTTACCTGAGCAGGGGGTTGGACTAGATGACCTGCAAGATCCCTTCCAACTTTATCATCATTATTATTATTATTATTAAATAGGCCCCTCATTAAAAGGCCCTTTAAACCAGTTATAGCCAAAACTGAATTCAATATTCCAAGTGTGGTCCTACCAAGGCATTGCAAAGCAGTACTAACACTTCATGTGATCTTGATTCTATCTCTCTTTTAATGCAGCCTAGAACGGTGTTGGCATTTTTGGCAGCTGCAGCACACAGCTGGCTCCTATTTAAGTGACTGTCCACTAGCACTCGAAAATCCTTCTCACAGTCAGTACTATTGAGCCAGGGGCCTCTACTCTGCCTGATCACAAGTGTGGTTCCTCCTGAAATGTTACCACAATAATTTCAACCCAATGGTGATTTTGAACCTCATTTCTTACCCCATTAATAGATGGGCATTACTGACACGCAAAGCTTCTGCTAAACATGGGCCCCACATAAGAGCACAAATCAAGTTTTCCTTCACCATCAATGTAACAAAACTGCCTTACTCATCTTGATGGATTGTGTGCACATTTTCCCTTTCTCCAACTTCTTGTGTAAGTCGATATTGCTCTACTCTGTGTGGGATTTGATTGTCTCCCCTTCCACCTCCTCAAGAGAATTCTTCAAACTCATCCTCCAAGGTAGGCATACTCCAGGAACTATAAATGCCTCACATAAATGCCTTTGCTAGACACAGTTGATTCACGCTGTCATCATGATGTCTGCTAGAATCCTTGTCCTGTGCCTCCTCTCTTCACTCATCTCAACAGGTAAGTGACACAAGGGTAAATTTGGGAGGGAAGAGAAGTCTGGAAGAATTTTCATTAAATTATGGTTAAGGATTTCTCCAAAATATAGGAAGAACTTCAATTGTGGGTTCTTTCAAGCAATCTCTATACTTTGAATTGTCAGTAAAGGAATGGTTGTAAGTTGAGGACTACCTGTAATTATCTCATTACACATCTCGAACATTGCTAGAAGTACAGCATCACTAATGAAAAAATGGCTTCCTTCCTCCCTCCCTCCCTCCCTCTCTCTCTCCTTCTTTCTTTCTTTCTTTCTTTCTTTCTTTCTTTCTTTCTTTCTTTCTTTCTTTCTTTCTTTCTTTCTTTCTCCTCCTTCCCCCTCCCTCCCTTTTTCTCTTTCTTTCTTTCTTTCTTTCTTTCTTTCTTTCTTTCTTTCTTTCTTTCTTTCTTTCTTTCTTTCTTTCTTTCTTTCTTTTTTTCTTTCTTTTCTATCTGCAGCGGCATCTTTGAAATGCCAGACCTGTTTTTCCTGCAGGGATGAATGCAGAAATGAGGACATGCAGTTGGTGGAATGTGGAGAGGATGAAAAATATTGCCTTACATTTTCCTTTAGTACCACTATGTGTGAGTAAAATGCACTTTCAGTATTAATGATGGCTGCCATTTTCATCCTTTGGTCCCCAGAGCATCAAGGAATAACTTATAGGCCTTGGTGGGAATCACAACAGATCTTTCATCATACCTGGGCTGTTTCTAGGTCTGGTGGCCACCAATCCAGGAACAGAATGATATCTGTTATTTTTATCATACTGTATCTCATTCACCTCAAAACATTATTAATATCTCCATTATTTCCATTTCAATCTCAGCATACCTAGAGGGAGCAACCCAACATTTACGCCTTCCTATCCTCAACTTAAATCTTCTCAGCCACTAAGAATAGATCCTCAGATGCATCTGACTTTAAATAGGAAGTCTTGATGTTTTTATTTCTCTGTTATTGGCCACAATGGGCTTTTGTTTTTATCTGATTAAATTTTGCAGTCTCTCCTCCACTCTCCTTTACTGCCAAGTCATGTGCAAAAGCTGAGCAATGTTCTATTGGTTATCATAGCGTCACGTCACTAGCTGGAAAGTACCAACAGATGAGAATAGCATGTTGTGAGAATGATGGCTGTAATACTGCACCTCTTCCCAGTAAGTAACCTAAGATTAAAATATCCATTCTATCAGCCAGCAGACTCTCCGTTTGAAAGAGTAGATTCTTGTTGCTTTCAGCACCTTGTATGTTTGGTGGTGGAGGGATCAAGTAGAATGAAAATCCCTAGAAAGAGGTTGTAGCGAAAAGAAGGACAACATTTTGTCTTTCTTTAAAATTTTATTTTGTATTATTTCTAAAGACTCCACTATGTGCTTGAAGTTCATTAAGAAATGGTGCATTCCAGATTTCACACTCTACTCGAGTAGGAACACGAGGTGATCAGCTGTTTGGGGAAAACAAATCTTTTCCTAACTGAGAATAAAAACCATAGTCAAAATGCTTAGAGGGCATTTAGTTGGGCTATAAATATTTCAGAAAGGATTATGGCTGTGAAATGATTTGCTAATTCGGAAGCTTCCTTTCTGCAGTTCCAGGGCGTGACATCCTTAAACCCAACGGGTTTGTCTGCCCAGGCTCTTACGAAGAAAATGGTGTTTCTGAAATAAATGGATCCGTTCTCTGTCTCGGGGATGAGGACCAATGTTACAAAGCGAAATTAAGTATACGTGCACGTGAGCAACTCTTTCTTTCTCATTTCAACGGTGAAAAAAGCAAGGTTCTACATTTAGGCAAGAAAAACCAAATGCACAAGTACAGCATAGGTGGCACCATGCTCAATAGTAGTAACTGTGAGAGGGACCTCGGAGTCCTAGTAGACAATCACTTAAATATGAGCCAGCAGTGTGCTGCAGCTGCCAAAAAGGCCAACACAGTGCTAGGCTGCATTAACAGAGGGATAGAATCAAGATCACGTGAAGTATTAATACCACTCTTTAATGCCTTGGTAAGGCCACACTTGGAATACTGAATCCAGTTTTGGTCAACACGAGGTAAAAAAGATGTTGAGACTCTAGAAAGAGTACAGAGAAGAGGAACAAAGATGATTAGGGGACTGGAGGCTAAAACATATAAGGAACGGTTGCTGGAATTGGATATGTCTAGTTTAACGAAGAGAAAGACGAGAGGGGACATGATAGCAGTGTTCCAATATCTCAGGGATGTACAACCAAGAATACATGTTCCTACCCACTAGGAAAAATGGAAGAAGCAAATGGATTAATCCTTTATGACATTGAATCACTAGAATGCCAGAATCCTGAGGGACTGGAAGGAAGGAGGGACTTTTCAAAAACATTTGGTTGGAGTTAGAATTAAAGGCTTAATCCAAAGAGCAGTAAGAATTTGGAATGAAAGACACTCAAATTTGAGATTAAAGTTTAAGATTTGAGTGATGGGTGATGGGATTTAATTACTACACTTCGATATTCTAGCTGACTGTGAGGTTCTTTCTTAACTTTCAACTGTCGTTAAGCTGTAATCAAAATAAACTAGAATGCAAATAATCGAGTCTTGTGTAGTTCATTCAAGCGATTAAACAAGCGGCAGGAGATATTTATTTTAATACCTTTTTATCTCATCTCTATCATTTTTACTTCTTTCTCCTCCTGTTTTCCTCATGAAAGTTGTTCCTCATAGCATCCATTCTTAGGTATTAATATCAATAATCTCTCCTTTGAAAGACCTCCTGTAGTTCACCCTGGGAGTCAAGAGGGGGATAAAGGTATATTACCCTGGATAATCTGGTATCTTTATTGAGATAATTTATATAGCTTCCAGTCTCTTAATGTCTCTGGATGCTTTAATAACATTAAATTAAAAATCTGTTGGAGGTAATAATTTGTGTAATGCGAGAACTAGTAAAACAATTAAGTTAAAGCAAGTCAAAGAGTGGGTGTCATTGGAAATCAGCTTGGAATGGTCCCGGGGGTTCCATCACTATCATCCTGAGATCACAAGCTCTTCTAGACTTGTGTCTCTCAACCGAAGCAGTTCAACATGTGAAACTCTCAACTCCCAGAATTCCCCAGCTAGACTTTAATTCTTGGATTTGGTACACAATGTTAAAGTTGCTGAGAACATAATCTATACAGGAACGTAAAAAATTAGAATAACAGAATAACAGAATTGGAAGGAATCTTGGAGGTCTTCTAGTCCAAACCCCTGTTCAAGCAGGAGACCCAGAGGTGGGATTCAAATAGGTGAACAACTGGTTCTCTGTGTGGATGCCACTTCCGGAAGTTCATTCTGGGCCTGGGCAAAAAAAAAAATTACCAAACTGGTGCAAACTTGAAGAGCCGAGGTGGCGCAGCAGTTAGAGTGCAGTACTGCAGGGCACTTTAGCTGACTGTGTTCAGCAGGTCAGCGGTTCAAATCTCACCGGCTCAAGGTTGACTCAGCCTTCCATCCTTCCGGCGTAGGTAAAATGAGGACCCAGATTGTTGGGGGCAATGTAAATAATATATATATATATATATATATATATATATATATATATATATATATACATTGCTTACTGGTGTACACCGCTTAGAGAGTGCTTGCACTTAAAGCGGTATATAAGTCTCACAAATAAATAAATAAATAAATAAATAAATAAATAAACTGGCTGAATCCCACCACTGTGGAGACCCTACCATTACAGACAAGTTGCTGTCCAGTTTCTTCTTCAAAGCCTCCAGTGATGGAGCACACACAACCTCTGAAGGCAAGGTAATAATTTGTGTAATGCAAGAACTAGTTAAACAATTAAGTTAAAGCAAGTCAAAGAGTGGGTGTCATTGGAAATCAGCTTGGAATGGTCCCGGGGGTTCCATCAGTACCATCCTGAGATCACAAGCTCTTCTAGACTTGCGTCTCTCAACCTCAGCAATTCAACATGTGAAACCTCAACTCCCAGAAGTTCATTCTGGGCCTGGGCAACAAAATATTAGCTACTGGTTCTGCTGAACTAGTGCAAATTGGCTGAATCCCACTACTGAGGTGACCCTACTGTTGAGTCCTCGGCTTAATGGCGAATGAGCACAGAACATCTCGTAGTGTCAAGAAGTCTTTATTGTAGTCTCTTCTGCTCCGTTACAGCTCTGAGGCTCGCAGACCTCTCTGCTTCCCTTAATAACGTTCCCTGGGCAGAATGGCAACAATTAGGCACGCTCCGCACCTCGCGCATGTGCGTGAAGCTGGCGCCAGCCAGTCTGGTCCCGGGCAGCTTGCAACTGCCCGGGACCATTGCAACGTCCCGAGCCTGCCTTTGCAGGCTCAGGACACAACACCCCTTCCCCCCCGGCTAAGACTAATAAACTATATGAATAGTTACACGTGACCTCAACACGAGCGTGGTGTGCCAACCCATGCTCCAAATGGTACCGGGCTATTGTTCTGGGATTAATACCCAATGCCCGTATTTCCAATTTTCCCAACAGCAAACACCCTCTAACTGTTTCTGCTTTGCCAGCAGAATTACAAAGTCCTCAAGATACTTAGGAGATCTCTTGACTCTCTGTGACCTCCTTAGAATCTGAGAATCCCCAATTTCTTTTTGCGCAGAGGATGACATGAAGTTGCCCCCTCTTTCAGATACTGGTGGTCCCCATGGACTGTGTCCCGTTGCCTGGTCTGCTTGCTTGCCCACCGGGCTCGTCAGACCAGGACTTTGTTCTCCCAATAACCTGGTTGACCTGTCTAGTTGCAGGCTCTCTGGCCCCTCTACAAAACTGCCACTGTTAAGCAACTCTGTAGAGCCTTCCAGGCCCACACTGGACCTATCAAGGGACTGCATCCCTTCGCTCTCCAGCCCCATAACGGGACTGTCTGGGGTTTCAGTATTTCCCCAAAACTCAGTTGCCCCCCCATCTGTGCCGGAGGTGTCAGAATTGGGATTTGCCTCTCCGACCACCTCCCTGGGTGAATGCCTCCTTCTGGAAACAGTAGCAGTACTGGGCCAACTAGACCAGTGGTTCTCAACCTTCCTAATGCCGCGACCCTTTAATACAGTTCCTCATGTTGTGGTGACCCCCAACCATAAAATTATTTTTGTTGCTACTTCATAACTGTAATTTTGCTGCTGTTATGAATCGTAATGTAAATATCTGATATGCAGGGTGTATTTTCATTGTTACAAATTGAACATAATTAAAGCATAGTGATTAATCACAAAAACAATATAGCAATGCTCGCTGGAGAAGCTTATTCTTCCTTGCTCAAAAATGTTGGGAGGAAGGGAAGGGGAAGGAAGGAAGGAAGATTGAAGGGGAAAGGAAGGAAGGAGAAAGAGATTGAAAGGGAAGGGATGGAGATGGAGATGGAAGGAAGGAAGGAAGATTGAAGGGGAAAGGAAGGAAGGAAGGAAGGAAGGAAGGAAGGAAGGAAGGAAGGAAGGAAGGAAGGAAGGAGAGACTGAAGGGGAAGGGATGGAGGTGGAGATGGAAGGAAGGAAGGAAGATTGAAGGGGAAAGGAAGGAGATGGACAAGGAAGGAGATTGAAAGGAGAAGGAAGGAAGGAAGGAGAAAGAGATTGAAGGGGCAGGCGCTGCCAAGTACGCACAAGCAGCTCCACACAATTGCCGGGGGAGGGGGGAGGCTCTGGTGGAGAGCCTGGTGGAGAGCCAAGCAGCGGCACATCCGGGGCCTCAGAAGCTGCGCGGAGGATCAGCGTGCCTCGGAGACGCCGGCTGCCCTCTCACACCTGGAGCCCCCCATCCTCATCCCGGCACTTCTAGATGCTCTAGATTCCAAGCGACAAAAACATCAACATCAACTGGATGCCTGCTTTCTTGCTTCCTCACCACTTGCTTCTCTGTCCCCCCCATTTGTGGCATGGAGAAAAACAACAACAAATGTTTTCCTTCCATTCTAAGGAAGGGGAGTGTTAGAAAAGCAGTTGGCATTTTCTTAAGAGTTCACCAGGTCCTTCTAGTTCCTGCTCTGGACAGAACATAAACTGGTTAACAGTGGCTAACGATGATTACTAGTGAGAACAATTAACCCATGGAAGAGCTTGCCTCCAGAAGTTGTGTGTGTTCCATCACTGGAGGCTTTTAAGAAGAGACTGGACAGCAAATTGTCTGTGATAGTATAGGGTCTCCTCAGTGGAGGGATTCAGCCAGTTTGCACCAGTTTGGTAATTTTTTTTCTTGCGTAGGCCGAGAATGAACTTCCGGAAGCAGCATCCACACAGAGAACCGGTTGTTCACCTATTTGAATCCCACCACTGGGTCTCCTGCTTGAACAGGGGTTTGGACTAGAAGACCCACAAGGTTCCTTCCTACTCTATTATTCTGTTATTCTGATTTTTTACGTTCCTGTGTAGATCATTGTTATGTCCCGAGCCTTTGCAAACGGCTCGGGCGTTTGCAGGCAGTCCCGGGCAGGTGCAAAGCTGCCCGGGACCAGACAGGCTGTCGCCAGCGCCGTGCGCATGCGCGGGTGCTGGCGCGGGAAAAGTAACCCATTTACCCGGGAGTTGCCTATATAAGAGGCTGCGAGGCGTTTGGGCGAGGCTGAAGCCATCTTCCTGTAAGCTGAACGCTGAATAAAAGAAACTGAGAACTCCAGCTGCTTCTCGTGTCTGTTTTCCCGCCAAGGACGCAACACTGGCGACGAAGGTGGGATGCCTTGCACTACCTGGAAAGGAAGAAGTGTAAGCTTACCCGAGGAGTCCTGAACGGCGGAAGAGGAACGGCGTCGACTCGGCAGCTACCCGCCAATCCGGTGCGCATTCGGGGGTAGGCTGGCTGATAGACCCGTCTCCTGAAGATCCGAAGATGGCGAAAATCGGAAGGCTTTCGGAATTCGACGTCTCACATCCAGAGCGGTGGGAGTCCTACATATCCAGAATGGAGAACTACTTCAAGGCAAACCAAGTGAGGGAAGATAGCTTGAAGGCCGCCACCCTGCTTTGCGTTTGCGGCCAAGACGCCTTCGAAATCGCAGAAAATCTTGTAGCACCTGTTCCAGTAGAGTCTGTAAGCTACGCAGACCTGAAGAAGCTGCTGAAAGAGCACTTCCACCCCAAGGTGTCCGTTATCTCATGGCGCCACACCTTCGAGCAGAGGGATCAACGGTCCGGTGAAACAGCCAAGGAATACATCGCCGCGCTACGGAAGGCCGCCAAGCCCTGCGAGTTCAAGGACCTCGAGGAACGACTGAGGGACCGATTCGTGTGCGGGCTAAGGCATCGAGAGCTACAACAGAGACTTTTTGCCAAGGAAGAATTATCCTTCCAAGACGCCTTAAGGGAAGTCACCGCAGAAGAAGCAGCAGGCGGCGCTATCAAAAACATGCGGCCGATCAGAAACAGTGCAGAGGGTGCGTCCGTGCACCAGGAAGACGTACGACGAAACTCCGAGGAGGATCCGGACGAGGAAGTCGACCGTCTACACCCCGCGAAGGAAGAGAACCAGAAGGGAAGCTCTTCGGCTCTGCTCAAGTGCATCGGCTGTGGAGGTCGCCACAGGAGAACCGACTGCAAGTTCCGCTCCGCTACCTGCCGGGCAAGCGGCAAACAAGGGCATATTGCAGCTGTGTGTCTGAGCCGACGAAAGGCACAACCCCAAGAAGAACGCCTGAAAGTACCAGATTCCCCCAGCCAGAATAGGGTAGGTTGGCGCTTCGCGAAAAGCATCCGTAGAACAGGCACACAAGCCCATGAAGAAAAGCTGTCACTCAACGTGAAGCTACAAGGGGAGTTTCATTATCTAGGAATCGAACCCAGGGGTTCTGCCTACTTTGACGATGTCTTGATTGCAGGCGACTCCACACACATTCTAGATGAAAGAGTAGGGCTTGTCATCGTTAAGATTCAGGGAATCAGGCATCAAGCTCAGAAAAGGAACAAATGCAAGAGCGTGTGCCTTCTACTGAATTCTCGGAGATTCAAGTGATGCTGCTGGGATTCATCCTGCTGACTCCAAACTAACTGCTATTTTAGAAGCACCCAGGCCAAAGTCTAAGGCCGAACTTCAGGCCTTCTTAGGCCTCCTGAATTTCTACAATTCTTTTCTTCCACATAAAGCTAGTGTAGCTGAGCCTCTTCACAGGCTACTAGACAAAAAAGCTGTGTGGCTGTGGTCACAAGCACATGAGGCTTGCTTTAAAGAAGTCAAGGCCTTGCTCACTTCTAACAGTGTTCTTGCACATTTCAACGAGTCTCTCTCCGTGTGCCGTTGTGAGCTCCCCTACGGGGTTGGAGCTTGTCCTGAGTACCTAAGGTCTGATGACCTAGGTTCTTATGCATATTACTCCAGAACATTGTCTTCTGCTGAGCGCAACTACGCTCAGATAGACAGGGAGGCTCTGGCTGTTGTTGCTGGAATAAAAAAATTCCATGATTTTCTATATGGCAGGCATTTCACGGTCTTCACTGACCATAAGCCTCTGCTGTGACTGTTTACCACACGTAAGCAGACTCCCCACATCATTTCCCCTCGAATGCTTAGGTGGTCTATTTTTTGTCTGCATATGATTTTTCATTACTCCACAAGCCTGGGAAAGAAATGGGCCATGCTGATGGCCTCAGTAGGTTGCCTCTGCCAGTAGTAGAAGCTGACCCCGCGCCAGCTGTCAACATTCTATCAATCCAAGCCTTGCCCGAGCTCCCTCTTAGTGCAAGGGATGTTACCGCTGAAACGGGTACAGATCACACACTTTCACGTGTCCGCTCCTGGGTCCTGTCCGGGTGGCCTGAGCACTGCCTAGTCCTGAGTTTCAGAGTTTCTGGTCCAAAAGAAACGAACTGTCCCTTTCTCAGGGTTGTCTGCTTTGGGGAAACAGAGTTGTCATTCCCACCTCAATGAGGACTAGGGTCTTAGAATCCCTCAACGAGGGTCATCCTGGCATTGTTCGTATGAAGGCTCTTGCACGAAGCCACTTGTGGTGGCCTGCTTTAGATAAAGATATTGAGGCTAAGGTACACGCATGCCACCTGTGCCAATGATCTCGCCCAGAGATGCCCCAAGCTCCTGGTGTTGAATAGATAGATGGGAGGAAACACAGTCCCCATGTCTAGGGTGCACAATTGCTACGCTGGGCCCTTTCAGGGCAGTTCTTTCTTGGTCCTTGTTGACAGCATTCAAAAAGTGCTTGAGGTTGTTCCTGTCTATCCAACACCACGCAAAGACTATTCAGGTACTGAGGGGGGATTTTTGCGACACACGGGCTGCCAGATGTCATTGTGTCCGGACAACGGCCCTCAATTTCACCCCCTCGATTCCAAGCTTTATTACAGGCAAACCTGATTCGTCATGCCACGTCTGCGCCTTTTCACCTGTCCACCAACGGTATGGCTGAACGCATGGTGCGCATCGCAAAGGACGCCTTGAAGAGACTCACCTACGGGGACTGGCATCACAGGTTGGCTGACTTTCTCCTTTCTTATCGCACCACACCGTCCACTTCTACAGGGAGAAGTCCAGCTGAACTTCGTTGGGGGCGCCAACTTACTACTAGACTGGACCGGTTGCATCCGGACAGACTGCCTTCATCTACCTCACATCCTAGGGTGGGGGGGCCCACCCCCCCAAAAAAAAAACAAAAAAAACCTTTGTTAAAAAGAAACAAAAACTTCACTTGGGGTGCCCCGGTTTTGGGCTGGCAAATTACGGGCCTGGTACATACATGGTGTCCCCGCTTCTGTGTCCAGGATCACAGGTCTCTTCCTTACGAGGTTGCCCGGACACGGTCGTGTCCGCGTCGGCACATCGACAAATGCTCTAGGCGAGATGTTTTCTGCTGAGACTCCTGGGTCTTTTCAGGGGGGGAGGGGGACCCTTTGGAGCAAAGGGAAGGGCAAGAGCTACTGCCCATCTCCACTGAGGGAGCCACAAAAGGCTCGTCCCAAGGTTCTGCAATTGCTCCGAAAAGAAAGTCATGGAGCTTACCCACACAACAGGCACTCACGCCTACTCCAGCCAGGGAGTCACCCCGGGGGCATACTCACTTCCACACACATCACACAGCACTCCAGCAACGGAGGATACCCGGGGGCATCCCAACAAATCATTCCCCGCACGAGAACTGGCACACAATTCCCAAGGGTGCTGACCTTACCCCAAATCCTACAGGGGTACAAACATCACACAGAGCATAGTCGAGAACCAAGTACCGACTACAACAAACCCTAGCACAAATCAGGGAACACTGGTTTTGGAAAGTACAGAAAACCAACGAGCCCGAACACAGAATGAGGGTTCAGGAAGGATCGCCTCCTGACAGGTCTTGGAAGACCTAGGAGGGTTCTACAGAGACGCCCAGCAGCGGCTATCACTTCAAGGGGCCTGAGGGTCTACAGCTAGGTAGGTCCACCAGGTCACAAAGTAACAGAAGCCCTGGCCTGACGAGCCCGGTGGGCAAGCAAGCAGGCCAGGCATCGGGGCACAGTCCTTGGAAGACACCAGGGCACAATAGAGAGAACAGGCTCACGCCTCCCTCCAGTCAGGGACTTATGCCAGTAACCCAGAGCTAAGAAGGTCACAGAGAGCAAAGAAATCTCCCAAGTACCTAGAAGACTACATAACATTGCTGGCAAGGCAAAAGCCAGTAAACAGTGGGAGCACTGGGGAGCAAAATGTCATATAAAATAAATGTTGTATGTTGGTAGTAGTTTTAGCCCGGGGGAAAGGGGTGTTATGTCCCGAGCCTTTGCAAACGGCTCGGGCGTTTGCAGGCAGTCCCGGGCAGGTGCAAAGCTGCCCGGGACCAGACAGGCTGTCGCCAGCGCCGTGCGCATGCGCGGGTGCTGGCGCGGGAAAAGTAACCCATTTACCCGGGAGTTGCCTATATAAGAGGCTGCGAGGCGTTTGGCGAGGCTGAAGCCATCTTCCTGTAAGCTGAACGCTGAATAAATGAAACTGAGAACTCCAGCTGCTTCTCGTGTCTGTGTTCCCGCCACGGACTCAACAGGCACTTTGATTGGTACTTCCCGAGCAACTTCCTTTTTAAAACTCTTTTCTTTTTTAATTAAAAAGAAAAAAGAAAAGAAATTCAGAAGGGAAACTTCTGTCCTAAAAAAACCCCCAAAATGTCAAGGATTATTTTACTGACATGAGCACTTCTGGGGCTCTTGGTATTCTTAGAAAATAAAAATGACATGTGGCTCCTAGGTGCCCAACTGGCCAGAGAAAAGTCGAGTAACTGGGATAACCCAGAGCAGCCTAGGCAAGCAAAAGTGGTATCACCAGTATGTTCTGATGATTTGGCTTCCCAGAACAAATGTTTTATTAAGAGCATTTACAGCATATTATGTTTGGCTTTAAACCTGTTTTAGCAGCCCAGACTCGCCATTTATACAATCTTTAAGTAGATTAAATAAGCACTTCCAAAATTTCCACTGTGTCCAATGGCACCAAAACAGTTATCTACCTGTGGTGGAAGATGATGTTGGACACACACCTTTGATTGCTGGCATATAATAAGATTCTAGATGGTGTAGCTCACCTGGTGAGCAAGACGGGGGTCAAAATTCAGAACGGTAGCTTTTTCTATCAAAGCTCAGAGTTCAGAAAGTTCTCTAGTTTCTTCAGGCTCCATGATTCCCCTTTCCCCTGTCCTCTTTCTAATACTTGCCTGATCATCTCTTTTCCCATGGATACAAAGAAAAAGCCTCCCCTTGCCTTGATTTTAACAGGTCTTCAACTCTCACTGATTCACTGAGATAGAGGATCAGAGCAAAAGGACCATTATAGAGATAATATTAATGGCAGTGGGAAGATGAGATGGACCAACCAGGGAAGAAAACCCAATCCTACAGAATGATTGCCCAAGTGTGGAAGAAAAGCAGTAAGAAACATGAGTCCCATCATGTAAAACTGGGACACTGGAGCAGATATTCTCAACCTTGGACACTTTAAGATGTGTGGACTTTGATTCCCAGCCTTTCTCAGGCAGCCATGCTGGCTTGCAATTCTGGCAGTTGAAGTCCACACATCTTTAAGTGGCCAAAGTTGAGAAACACTGCAGTAGAGTGCCATCCACAAGCCCCCTTACCTTAACCCCAAGACCCTGCTTCCCAGTCCTTAAAGATACGTTCTCCTAATAGTGCTTCCATCTTGGGGTTCATAAGACTATGGCAGACAGTAACTGGATCAAGGTGATATAGTAGAAATCCTCCTCTCTGTGAACATGGGTAGGGTGAAAGACTAGCCTGAGAGAAACCAGCAATCTACAGGACTACACAACTGTCTCGCTACAGACTGCCCCATCTAAACCTCCATGGCCATTTCTACCTTGGCTAATGGACAGGCCAGGAGAGCCTCCCTAGCAAGTAGCACTTGTCTAGGATCAGGGAACTATCAGCCACACTGAAGCATTTTTTCACAAGGTTATTAGTCCAATCGCTAGCTCCCATGCAACCTGCCACCCTCTCATCCCGTGATGCTCTTCCTACTGTTGACTTGTTTTTCCTCTCTCTTCTGCTGTCCTACCAAAAGCAGTTCCTCTGCCTTCCCTCTCCACTGAAGAGGACAGAGCTGCAGCAATGGCAGAAGAGCTACACTTAGACTGGGCGGAGAGAGAGGGCAAGTAGAAAATTCCCACTTCTTGTAGCGGCAGCAATAAATTCTTTCTTCCCAGCTGGTACTTTTCTGGAGTTCAGCAAGAGAAATGGAGGGGGGAGGGAGAGAAAGCAGCAGGTTTTTTTAAGATAAAACACTTTTTTCCTGTCACAAGGAGGAAAGCACATTGCTGGAATGTGGGGAAAAGCCTTAGGAAACCTGCATGTATAAATGGGGTGATATTCACTAACACAGTGATCTTTCATCAATAAAATTATCAGGTAGACATTCCAATCGCTATTTCTTTTTGTTTTCCATTCAGGGAAAGCTACCCAGTTTCTTTTAGGGTCTCCCAAATCTGGAGCCAATGGTAGCAAGAAAATTCCCATACTCCATGATAAGCACTAAGAAATTTGTCAAAGTCTGAATAAATGCACGGAATAGATATAAACCATGTTATCTTTTAATAAGTCATCATAGAATATTTCCCACATTGTAAAACAATGCATAGTGCCATTCTTGTGTTGCTAAGTCCTCTTCAGGGCATGAAGACTCCATCTAAGAAATCCTTGGGCAACTGAAAAGATAATTTAAATTCTGCCCTTCGGTTGAACAACTAAAACTCTTCAGAAGCAATTTCCATCACAGATTAAAATCATTCACCATGTGATGTAGCATTTGAATACTAAGCAACTTAGAAACCACACGGAAGCCACTTTGAGATGCTCCACTAACTGCTACCATATCCTGAAGCAATCACCTAGCAATTTAGACAGTTTTCAACCTCACAGTTAAAAGAGAGACAAAGCCCCCATGATGCTAACAAATATTCAGTTATTAACCAAACTTTAACATTTATGAATATAATCCTTAAAGATTCCTATAAACATGATAGAATAAATCCTGAGTCAAGTCATGCACAAGTTTCTGGGTCCATAATACTATTTAGTAATATCAGAGGACACAAAGCAATGGTGTGATTAGCTAGCGAATCATAGGGTTGTCAACAGACCAGAATCAATGGCCTTGTTATAGTCATTAAGACAATGGTAGTACTTTTCTCCTCTGACTGTGCGTCTGTGGACTGAACAGTACACAATGAATGACCAATCATAGTCTGTGCCGAAAATTCACTGAAAGCTACAGAATAAAAATCTATTCCAACTTAGAATGTTCTTCTTGTATGAAACACAACCTTATGTATATATCCTTAGATCAATCCTTCACAACCTCATGTTTGCAGATCTGTTGGACTAAATTTATCCTTGGAGAATATGGCTGGCTACCAAGATAGGGGAGGTTATATTAGAATCCTACAGGAACTTACTTCAATAGGCAAAGAACAAAATATTGAAACATTAGAGTGGGGATCATGGTGCTCACAGGCATTAGAGTTTGCCGCCCTCTTTTTCTTTAAAGAAATTATTACTGACTGAAATTTCACAGAATGTTAGTGTTATTACATGTGAGT